>NC_056726.1:1035692492-1035992492 GCF_019279795.1 Protopterus annectens | reverse complement strand
TACATGGCTGGTTACCACCTCCTGATGGCATTACTTTATATAGTGTGGTAACAGCATCTGCCTGACATGCAGCATGTTAAGCCATTGTACAGGCCATACCAGTCTTTTGTACAGATGTGTCCGGAATATCAACATGTTTGCAACCTATAAGTGGTCTGTGCGCCTTAACAATAACTATGTATGTAATACTGTTGCCAAATAGTCCACAGTGAGTGTACTAACACATATGGCAGCATCAAGTATCATACCTTACTGAAACATCATGTTGATACAATATCTGCTACCCTCTCACTTGTCCAGGCTTTTAGGTGCAGTACATGAGTCCAGATGCTATTTCTGGTTTGTTAACTCACCATCCATGAAGGCTTTCACAACAGTATGTGTAGTAACAGGTAGTGGGTAATGTCCCATGCATATCATCTATGAGGGGCATGTCATGTATGTAGTAGTACAGTACATCAAAGTGGATATGCACCTTTAATAATCTGTCTATTGCCAACTGTGTTTGTGTTACTGTATGCACATCCTGTGTGCCAGTCCTGACTATATGTATGCAAAAGATATATAATTTTGAATCCATGTTCCACCCTGTGAACTCAGGAATGCATAGCACAAAAATGTCATACACATTATCATGCATGCCCTTACCAACTGCATCAGGGTTGACTGCATGGGCAAGAAATGGCAGGGCTAGCAGATGCTGCCAGTGAATCTTTTGAAGTTAATGTAATGGCTATGCGAGTGAGGGACCTGCTGACAGTACTGTAGCAACCTGTTCTGTATGTATGAGCCTATGGTAGTACACAATACTGAAATGACATCTATGAAGGCTACCTGTCTGTGACAGGAGTATGTAATAAAGGTTACACTGTCTGACAACAGTGTCCCTCACATACTATTGCATGCATACACACCTGGTAGATGTACATATAAAGGTGCACCTTACTGTTGACACAGCTGAAGTATTCCCACCCTGCCATACTCCCTCTTGGTCATGTCTGCAAGGCCACAGCCTGCAGACAAACAGACACCTGGGAGACAAACAGAATACACCATGTCAGACTACAATCAGTCAGTGGTACTAACAAAAATAATGCATCCTGGCTAATAAGATACATACACCTGTATGTGTACCCACTTCAAATGCATGCAGACAGCACCATACACAGTATTGCATAGCTACACTGTACTACATTCACCCTGTGCATCAGACCCATATTAGCATGTCCCTGCATTGATAGCGTGGATGACAGGGATGTGGCACAGGTATCATCATATGCACAACGTGTGGTGTGGGTTTGCCAGAGGCCTAGGCTGGGCCATTTGGTTGACATCATAGGTTCATAGGTTCATAGTTTAGTACTAAGCTAACTGCCCTTGTGAGCCATTTTAAGCCTAGCCAATTATCCCTTGTGAGACTCAAACCCTGCACCTTGTGTTTGTAAGGCAAACACCTTAGCCACTAAGCCACCCTTCCAACCCTTAATATAAATTCATGGATTCATAGATTAGTACTAGACTAACTGCCCTTATGGGCCATTTTTAGCCTAGCCAATTATCCCTTGTGAGACTCAAACCCGGCACCTTGTGTTTGTAAGGCAAACACCTTAATCATTAGGCCACCCTCCCAACCGTGTGTGTGTGTGTGTGTGTGTGTGTGTGTGTGTGTGTGTGTGTGTGTGTGTGTGTGTGTTTGGGGAATGTTCATTAAATGGGCCATGCAGAGGTGGTGTGTGTTAAATCTGGAGTTGACCTGACTGTGATAGTGATGTGTGTGTGTGTATGGATGCACAGAGTCATGCCATGTGGCTGCCCTACACAGGTGTAGGTTGGACAGCTGTGGACCATATATAGCAGCGTGTAGAGTTCTCTGTCTCTGTCCATGGACATGGGAACTGCAGCTGCCAGGGTACTCACTGGCATCACCAGGCACAAGAAACAAACAAAGTCTGGTCTGTCACTCCAAGTATTCCAGAAACACTTCTGTGCACCAAAGAAAAAGATTTATTAAGCAAAGCTTTCGGGTTAACCACCCTTCATCAGTACATAACATTGAAGTCAATCTAAAGTCATTTAAATAGGGAACATCATTAAAACACATGATTCAGCCAGCCAAACAAAACCATCCTCTAATTATATACTAAAATACTGCTTATTTACATAACAATTATATCATATTATAAATATATATATATATATATATATATATATATATATATATATATATAAAATTATAAATATTTAAAATACCTAATTTATAAACTATGAATTACAATGCATATAAAAACTAAATATTCTCTCTTTGTTTTTTAACTAATATTGGTTTCAAGCTGACCATTACATTTAAACCTGGCTCTGCCTCAGCACCTCACCTTATAATCCATTCTAGCTCTCTCAGCTCTAACATATTATTAATATCCCCTCCTCTCATATCAAGATCTACTCTACAAATTACTCTAAATTTAAACATGTGTCTTTCATTTTCAATAATATGTTTGCTGAGTGCATTTGTTAATATTCCCCTTTTGATTTCTGATTTATGCTCTATTATGCGTTCTTTTAGTTTTCTTGTCGTCTTTCCTACATAATATGCTGGGCAGTTTACACAGGTTGCTATATACACTATTCGAGAAGTGCTACAATTAGCCGAACACTTAAATTCAAATCTTTGTTTAGTTAAAGGGTGTTCAAAAATATTTGATGTAGCATAAATATCTGTACAACAAGTACAGTTATAACACTTCTGTGTTAAACTCCTATTTGAAAATTCAATCTTTTTCTCTTTAAAATCTTTAAAACATAGCTTTTGCTTTAAATTGTCTAAATTCCTAAAGGAAAACTTTGGTTTTATTCCTAATATGTCTTTTAATTCTGGCATGGCTAACATTATCAGCCAATTTTTCTCTATTATATTGCACATATCCCTTGTATAAGCGTTATAGGTTGTAACGTACCTAAGTACTTCTTTTCTCTCACCAAGTATCTGTATGGGCTGTCTCTTGTCATTAAAAAAAGGTTTATACATATTATTTCTTTTCATTCTCACATCTTCATATACTGCATTTACATCTTGAAGAGAGTTGCCATGCTTTAAAAAATCTTGTATCATTTCTTCCGCCTGTAGTATAAAATTTTCATCTTCTGTATTTAATCTACTAACTCGTATTAGCTGAGCTTTCAGTACATCTTTAAAGGTGTGTTTTGCATGCATGCTGTCTTTCCTTATATATCTATTAGTGTTAACCTCTTTTTTAAAAATCATTGTTTGTATTCTATTGTGCTTAATATAGAGATGGATGTCCAAAAAATCAATAGCTTCGATAGAAGAAGTCATTTTAAACTTTAAAAAATCTGTTGTTTTATTCAAATAATCAATATAATTCCTTAGTTCATCACTAGTACCCTCCCATATGAGAAAGCAATCATCTACGAATCTTTTATAAAACTTTAAATTAGCATTTAATTCATTATAGTTGCTTAGAATAAATTGCTTCTCCCATTGGTGTAGTACTATGTTTGCATATGTATTCGCTGTTGGTGTACCCATTGCAACTCCAGTGAGTTGTAAATAAAACTTCTTGTCAAACAGAAAAATATTTTTTGTCAGTACGACATCTAATAAAGCACAGATATTTTCTATCTCCCTTACTTGCATGCATGTTTCCAAACTAAGAAAATTCGTTATTGCATCTTGCCCATATTCATTCGGAATCACAGTGAACAGCGAAACTATGTCCAATGTTACAAATAAGAATGCTCTATCATTATTAAATTTATACCATTCAAACAGATCTAGTAGGAAATTTTCAGTGTCCTTAATAATACTTGGACATTTCACCAAATACTTACTAAGTTGTATCTGTAGAGATGGGCTCCGTCACCCACCCATTACCAGAAACTATTGGTCTTGGGGGGGGGGTTCTCCATATTCTTATGTATTTTAGGAATACTGTAAATCTGTGGTATTCTTGGACAAGGTACAGAAAAATAGTTAAAAAGATCAATGGAAATATCTTGACTTAATTGTAAATCATATATTACCGTGTTTACATCTGTTATACATTTCTTTACTTCATTAATGGAGATTTCTTTAAAAGTTATTGGGTCTGCTAAAAAACTTTTAAAGTTCTCCAAATATTTACATTTGTCCATCACAACCACAGCACCCCCTTTATCTGCTTGTTGTATAATTATATCATCATTACATTCTAGTTCTTTCAGTGCCTTGAACTCTAAATATGTTAAATTAAAACATTTATTGCTTCTTCCATTTGTTCTCATATACAATTGTCTTAGTTCCTTTTCTACTAAATTTACAAATACAATAATAACAGGGTATGATTGAGGTATAAAAGTACTCAATCTTTTACAAACTGACGGCTCATTTTTGGTTTGTTTAAATATCAATTTCAAATTTACATTTCTTGCGAAAGTTCTTACATCAATAATTGCTTGCACAATATTATCTTGGGCATAAGGAATAAATCTCATGCCTTTATTTAATAATTCTAGTTGCTCATTACTTAAAGTGAGCCTAGATATATTAACAGTACCTTTTATTATTTTTAAGTGTTCGGCTAATTGTAGCACTTCTCGAATAGTGTATATAGCAACCTGTGTAAACTGCCCAGCATATTTGCACTCAGAAAACATATTATTGAAAATGAAAGACACATGTTTAAATTTAGAATAATTTGTAGAGTAGATCTTGGTATGAGGGGAGGGGATATTAATAATATGTTAGAGCTGAGGGAGCTAGAATGGATTATAAGGTTAGGTGCTGAGGCAGAGCAAGGTTTCAATGTAATGGTCAGCTTGAAACCAATATTAGTTAAAAAACAAAGAGAGACTATTTAGTTTTTATATGCATTGTAATTTATAGTTTATAGATTAGGTATTTTAAATATTTATAATTATATATATATATATATATATATATATATATATATATATATATATATATATATATTTATAATATGATATAATTGTTATGTAAATAAGCAGTATTTTAATATATAGAGGATGGTTTTATTTGGCTGGCTGAATCATGTGTTTTAATGATGTTCCCTATTTAAATGACTTTAGATTGACTTCAATGTTATGTACTGATGAAGGGTGATCACCAGGCACAAGGCCAGATGCAGTACTACTCCCCAATGGTGACTGCTGTCTGTTGGAGCCACCTCCCTGTTGGCACTGGCCATGACCATGTGCTCATGGCTTTCTGCACTGTGGCATCGACAGCAACCCCCCTGCAGTCATGCTGCTGGTACTGCCACTAAGGGAGCGAGAAGCTGCACGGCCACGTGGACCCTCAGCTGTTTGTGTTGTTGTCCTACATCCACATGGACGGTGGCCAACTCCCACCACATGCTCTAACACAGACATTCCAAGGTCGAGGATTGACATTCCATGATCAAGGATTGCCACCATCTCACCCAACCATATATCCATGACCTCAGCATAAAAACTGTGGGCTTCAGGAAGATCATGCATGTTGTCATGCATAGCAGGAAGAGTTGCGTTCATGACCCTGAGAATCTGTCTGGTGTTACTTTCACTATGTGCCTGTGCCTCCATGATGGTCTGAAACATGCATCTGGTGACACTTGCTTTGGCACTTGTGACAGGGGCATGACAGACAGCAGTACTCCTTTGAGCACCCCTATCATTCCGCCTGTGTGGGACCTCGCCTGTTATCTGGCTATGGCTGGGGTCTACAGACACACTTGCCAGTCACCATACTTGCCTGTTCCATGCCACCACCCACCATCTGTCCATTATCTATGGCCACTGGTGATGGGGTATGTGTGGGCATTGTGACTGTGTGCGGGGATATGGTGGATAACAGTGGGATGCCAACCAATGGAACAGATTCTGCCCTTGACAACCCCACCTGTGCCTCACTATGCCTATCATCATTGTCAGAGTCTGGAGAGACACTGACATTAGTTACCAAGTGGGAGGGACCCCGACCCCCATTGCCACCTGTGAGGGGAAGACAGTAAATGTAAATTAATACCTGTACATTATGGTTGGGTGCCATGCACACAGACACTTACAGGTCAGGTGGCACAAAGCTATTACACAGACCTCACATTACCCAAAAGGTGACATGCATGACACACAGCCCTCAACATCATGCATTGCAGCCATTCTCAATCCTTGTTACTAACAATATACATCTCTGGGATGCATGAGTACTGTAGGTGACGTCCATTCCCCTAGCACACACTGCACCTTTGTACACATTATTGCTGTTCACCTGTATAGCACAGTGGCAACTACTGTAGACCATAACTCACAATTGTACAAATCATTGAAGAATGTGTAGATGTCTGGCACATATGTTTGCTTTGTTCCTCACAACCCCTATGTGTTTGTCTGACACATAACTAGGATGATATGAGGACTGATGTCACTAATTAATGACATACATTTGATTTGCAGACCTCATCACCAGCAGTGAATGTATGTTCAAACAAATCTTATTATGCCAACAACCTTCTAAGCTTAACATGGATATGATAACTTCACACACCCTTGTTAATATACCAGGCTCTTGGGTTATATAAAATGAGACCACAATACTGCATTCAAAAACATTACCCACCTTAAATGTGTCATATGACCTGTGCAATCCAATTGAGAAACAAACAAATGTGTTAGTTGTGAAATATACTGAGTGAGATGTGTATAATATGGCGGTTGCATAAGTGTGGACACCCTTAAACTAATGCTTTTTTGAAGCACCTGTTAAGTGAACTACAGCAGTCACTCTTCCTGGGAAGGGGTATATCAGCATAGCACATCTTGACTTGGCATTATTTGGACAGTCTTCCCTGCAAAGGTCCACCACCTCTGTCAGCTGGCAAGGCCAGCTCATGTGCACAGAGGTTGGAGGTCACACTGGGGGTTTACTATTGGTGTTATGTCTGGGCTTTGTCTGGCCCAATTCATACCCTTGATTGTGTTCGTGTGGTGCCATTCTTAGGTAGCTTTGGATGTATGCTTCAGGTCAATTTCGTGTTGGAAGTTGAAAACTTTCTCCATCCTCAACCATCTTGCAGATGCTTGACAGCTTTGGTCCACACATGAGTGTTATTTGGAACTGTTCATAATTCCCTCCACCACGCCTACAGGCCTAGTTTCAGCTAATGAACAGCAAACCCAAAGCAGAGCACTGCCATCAGTGAGCTTCAACATATGGATAGTGGTCCTCAGGTGAATTGAGGTGTTGCTTGTGCACCACATGTAGGTTTAGGGATAGTGGCTGTAAGTTTGAACCTTGGTCTCATTACACCATTACACATTTCAACACATGCCTTTGGGAGACTTGATGTTATGTTATGTTAACCTACTATCCATAGCCCACCTCAATATACGTAGCATCTGTAACAAAATTAGTCAACTCCATGCCCTACTAGAAATACACAACTTTGATATCTTATGCTTATCAGAAACCTGGCTAAAACCTGCAATTAAAGACATTGAGATTACCCCACCTGGTTATAACATTGTAAGACTTGATCGCTCCACCAAGAAAGGTGGAGGAGTAGCAATTATATATAGAACTAACCTAAAGCTTACTCTTCTTGACCTTACCCTCTCCCAAAACAACAATGCTGAAATAATTTGCTCCAAAATACAAATCAACAATAGTAAAGCAATAAACATCATCTGTGCATATATCCCCCCAGGAAATAACATCCCTACCCTAGAACACATTCTAGAACAAATCTCTAACAAACTTCCTCAAGAAACATTATTTCTTGGGGACTTTAACATTGATTGGAAATCATGTAGCAATATTAATCCTACTTCTCATATAAACCTTAATGGTTTTAAACAACTCATTAATAGTCCTACCAGAACCAATATAAAAAGCAAAAAAGAAACCACCTTGGACTGGATCCTTACTAACTCCCCCCTACAAAACTACCAAACTGGCATCCTTCCTGATGACATTAGCCATCACTCCCTCACCCACGCCAAGTTAGAGCCAAAACTAACCTAAACTTTCCTACCACTCACAAAACACTATACTCCAAAAAAAAATTTATTCCTGAACAGTTTCAAACAGAACTTTCACAATATAACTGGACCCTCTAAAACACCTCACACTCAACAAAGCTGCTGAATACTTCAATTCAGCATTCCTTGCAATCCTAAATCAACATGCCCCAAGTCGCACTATTAGAACAAAGACTAAGACAGCACCCTGGCTAACCTCTAATACTAAGCATAAAATTATTCTCAGAAATAAATCATGGAATAAATGGCGTTCCTCTAGAAACCCAACAGATCATCAAACCTTTAGAGAGCTCAGAAACAATACCAAAAAAGCCATTATAACAGATAAAAAGAATTTTTACTTTGAACTACAACAATCCACCAATAAAGAACCAAAAATTTGGTCTACTATTAACAATCTAATTACCCCAGGCAAATTAGTCACACCCAATCCACAGGACTTAGACCCCGAAGATCCCACTTTAATAGCCAATAATTTCAATACTTTCTTTACTACTTCCATACAAAGTCTAGCTAACCACCTATCTCCTGATACTTCTCAACTGCTCTTAAGTAGCTTCAATGACTCTCTTCCTCTCCTTCAACTACAACCTATACCCACCTCTTATATACAATCTCTATTACACAAACTTAAACCCACTACCCCCTCAGCAGACAAGCTTCCTGCTGAATTCCTGCAAGTAGCAGCTAAAGCTATTGCCTATCCTGTCTCTATTCTAATAAACAGATCCATAAAAGAAAGTACTTTCCCAGCAATTTGGAAAATATCATACATCATACCCTACACAAAGGAGGTAAATCTACTGACCTTTCTAACTTTCGCTTCTATCGCACTATTATCTCCTCTAGCAAAGATTATGGAAAAATGTATAATGTAAACAACTACTTAACCATCTCCTCCTTAACAACCTACTAGCTGACACTCAACATGGATTTAGGCCTTCACATAGTACTACCACTGCACTACTCTCTTTCACCAACACTATCAACTGTAACCGTAATAACAACAAACTAACCTCTTCTCTATTTCTAGACCTGTCAAAGCCTTCATATGGTAAACCATACACTTCTTCTCCACATACTGAAATCCCTTTGCCTTGATGACTTTCTTTAACCTGGCTTTCATCATATCTAGAAGATCGACATCAAGCAGTACTCTGGAAAATTCTCATCTACTCTACTACCTATCTCTTTTAGGAGTACAGGGATCTATACTAGGCCCACTTTTATTCTCCATCTTTATTAATGATCTCCAATCATCTATCCAAAACACTACCTGCATACAATATGCAGATGATTCCACTATAATTTGTACAGCCTCCTCTCAAGCAGAACTCCAATCCCTTACACAAGCAACCTTTTCAACCGTTGAACAATGGTTCTCAAAAAGATGTCTTCTCCTTAACCCCAAGAAAACAAAACTATTACTTTTTTCACCTACACACAAATCTACCCAACTAAATTTTACTATCACTGCAAGTGATAACTCTCACATTTCCCCCAACTTCACTACAAAACTGCTTGGTGTTACTATTGATAATAATCTTAGCTTTGACCACCACATTAATAACACAATAAAAGCAGTTAATAAAAAGATTGGTTCACTATACAGAATCAAACCCTTCCTTACACCCGAAGCACGGACTACCTTAGCACAATCACATCTTATCTCTACCCTTCTGTATGCGTCCTCTATCTACACTAATCTATCTAAAGGTAACCTTAGGAAACTGTGTACATCTTACCACAACATAGCTCGATTTGCCACTGCATCTCAATATAGAACTCACCACTGCATAAACTTAAAACTTCTACACTGGCTGGAACTTCCTAACAAGATTATCTATCAACAACTCTTAATAGCACATAAAATTTTATATCAACCTTCAAAAACACCTGCTCATAGCAACCTCTTGACTCCCTATAATAATTTAAAACAACTACACTCCTCCCAAAAGCTACAAGTTAACATTACCAGAATTTCAAACTCTGCAGGGAACTGCCTTTTCTCCAACTCGGTTGGCAAAATATGGAATAACCTTCCCTTACATATCTCTTTAGCCACTTTTCCTTTCTTTAAGAAGCAACTTCTTTCACATCTGAACAACTTCTGGCTCTGCTCTTGTACCAATCCAGACTAACCTACTTTCATCTTTAAACTATATTTGCATTTTATTTAACACTCCAATCTTTCTCTCCAATCATAAATAACATTATGATTCTAGTGTTACTACTGATGTAAAAAAAAAAAAAAAAAAAAAATTTTATTTTCTTGTTTTAATTACATAATTTGTATTACATAGTTAGTATTATCTGTTTGTTGTTAGAATTACATCACCTGACTTGAACTAATATCCTTGTATTATTGCTCTTTGCCTATATCATAAGTGTTTTTTTACATGTATTTCTATAAACATACTTTAATCTGTGGAGCTTTTCTCCCCGGGCCTCCACTGAAAATGGACAACGATCCAGTTGGACTAGCCCGGTCAACAAATGTAAAATAAAATAAATAAATAAATAAAATAAATAAATGTTTTGCTACTTGTGCACATTCCTGTATGGTGTTTGGTCTGGGTAAATGCTTCTGTTTACTGACACTACCTCATAGGCCAGACTTATACAGAATCTGGGGGATTGTTGCCACATGTACTACACAACCAGTACTTGCCAGAGATTCCTGCAACTCCCTCAGTGTTGCTGCATGTCTCCTGGCAGCCTCCCTGACCAGTTCTCGACATGTCTTTTCATCTGTTTTGTAAGGACAGTTGGTTCTTTTCAACAACACTGTTGTCCCATATTTAATCCACCTTTTGATGACTGTCTGCACTGTGTTCCATAGTATATGCAATGCTGTGGTAATGTTGTTGTACCCTACTCCTGACTGATCCCTTTCAAATATGGCAGCTCTTTGATGTTTATAAGATGCGTGTAAGTCATGGCTGCTTCTGTTACAAGCAACTGAGCAAATGTCATGAAACACCGCTCAAACAGCGGACCATTATTCGTTGTTACATTGACTCCCTGTACTTGATGGCAGGTGTGTACCCAAGCAGAGTGAATGTTGTCAGTATATCATAAGCTGCTTCCACAATATGTTATTTGGAGGGTGTGCACACGTATGCATCCAGCATATTGTAAGGTTTGTATACCCCATATTTAGATGGAGACCACTATGCAAGGTCTGATAGGCTAGGTACCATTCCATGTAGAAGGTGTACAGCCTGCCCCTTCATATTTGGAGGGGGGCAGTACACACACCCGACTAGAAAGTTCAGTATTGATACACGCTTTTATACAGACTGTTATAGTAAGAATGTTGTATACTTTGGTTTCTGCACAAAATTCCCAGCCTACTATGTAGGCAAAACTAATCGGCTACTCAAAGATAGAGTCCTAGAACATGTAAGGGACATTAAAAATAAAAAGAGACAAGTGCGTTAGTGATGCATGTTATAAAGGAGTAAACCACACACACCTTCAAGTTTCTAGTGTTACATATCATACAAGATAATAAAAGAGGTGGGAACATGAACAACAAGACTGAAGCCTCAGAACAAGAATGGATAATTAGGCTTCAGGCTGACAGACCACCTGGACTAAATAGTAAGGTTTCACTGAAACCTTTTCTTAGGAACATGGCTTTGAAACATTGATTATTATGTTTGGTCACATCTTCTAATATTTGTACATATATTTTACAGTTTTACCACTATCTAATTTTATAGAGAATGTTTTTACAGTTTTTTTACATATATGTTTAGTTCACTATTTATATGATTGATTGTTTATATAGTGTTTGTATAGTGTATGCCTTTAACTTTTATTTATTCAGTCAAGATGCTGTTAACTGATTGGATATGACCTAGATGTATCATTATTTAAACAAGAGCAGCAGTTACTGTAGTATGCCTGAGGAAGCAGAGAGGACTCTGTGAAAGCACTCACATGTTTTATATTTTTACTATTTTGTATTAAAGTGTTGTTTTGCCATGTGTATTCCAATGATTTGTTGGCTTTTTTGGAATATTATAGTTTTATTGTTGGTTACTTTATCCAGATTCAGGGGATCTGTGTTTGACTGCTGTTATATGGTTTGAATACTGCTAGTTTAACAGGGTTTATCTGGACATGCTGCTTCTGCATGGGTTTCAGTCTGACAAAGTTATGTGTCTGCATAGCTCTCAACTGTAGGGCTATCCACATAATGGCCAGAGGTTTGCCAGTTATGTTTGGTCTATTCCCCAGACACGTGTTGTCCTTGGCAAATCAGTAGCATACTCTGGTGATTACAATCAGTAAATGCCAGCATTCATTTGTGTTTCTGACTTCATTTCCCTCAGAAAAGATATGTTACAACAAACACTGTAATACCAGTAACTTTCTCAGTGTATAACAGCAATATTTCAAATATGGCCCTGTTGTTGGGCCTCTGTCCCCCAATTATGTCAGGCTTTGTCTAGGGGGCTGGGGGGGAAATAAGTCCCGGGAATGCTTTTGCAGGGGGAATCTGTTATATGTGTTCCACATGGTGTGGTGCAGGTGTTGACCTTATCCTCTTGACCAGCTAGGCCAGTCTTCGCTGGAGAGTGCTTATTTCTACACTTGGTGATATAGGGGTAACTCTCAGGGTCTATATTAGATGAACAAAAGTTCATCTTAGTGACGCATTTCACATGAGCCGAAAATCCAGGAACTCAAAACTGCAATTGTGGGGGGCTGTGCCCTCAAGCACTCTGCTAAATGTATATTCCAACTCCGAGATCAGACTACAGTGATGGAAAGGGCAAATATTCCCATCTTCATTGTACCGCGATCTCACAATTGTGGTTTCAAGTTCTGCAATTTTCATGTGAGCTCTCATAAGATGAACTTTCATTCATCTAATACAGACCCAACTCTCACAGGTCTGACTGTTTGGAGTTTAGAGGAGAGGGTTGTCTGTGTACATGAGGCAGTTTCAACAATGCCTCAGAACGGCCAAGTGCACCAGGTTAATGGGCAAAAGCACAGAACTGCACTTCAATCATGCCAGGAGGGTTGGTCATAACTACTAAGTACTGGAGCTAATTCTGTGAAGAACGAGTACTACTGAAGGCTCCCAGGTGTGCTACACGTATTGATTCAATAACCTGTTGAAGTGCAAATCTATTATTCTATTTGAAGTGCAAGAGAGAAAGAACTATCAAGATGTAAGGTAAAAACTGAAGGCAGACTTTCTGCCACCTGTAATACTTTACCTCAGCTGCACAGTTATCAGCAGCTTTGCCCAGTTGTTACTTCAGTAGGTTCTATAGTGCATGCAGTAACTGTGTAACACTGTAGTACAAATAACTAGATAGGGAGGGCTTCTAATCTCAATACTGGTAAGTCAATGTATATGTGTGTGTGTGTGTGTGTGTGTATGAGAGAATCTTATACTGATTGGGCTATGCCATTTTGAGTTGTGTACCACCCTTTACACTTCCCCTCATCCTAATTTAGTAGTCATGTGGATGCCATTCACTTTAGAAGTACTGTTGGATGAGGTGAAATTGTATAAGCTCTGTGGCGCATCTGATGGTGTGTGACACTTTAGTAGACATAACTAGATAGGCAGGAGTTTTAATCTCAGTACTGGCAACTGTTTGTGCAAGAATTATATATTGTCTGGGTTATACCATTTCGAGTTGTGTAGCACCCTTTACACTTCACCTCACCCTAATTTAGTAGTCCTGTTGATGTCATTCACCTTAGAAGTACCTTTGGACTGGGTGAAATTGTATAAGCTCCATGGCATTATAGTAGAAATAATGAGATAAGAAGGAGTTCTAATCTTAATACTGGCAACTGTTTGTGTGTTTGTGTGAGAAACATATACTGTGGGGGGTCATACCATTTTGAGTTGTGTACAACCCTTTACACTTCCCCTCACCCTAATTTAGTAGTCCTGTTGATATCATTCACCTTAGAAGTACCTTTGGACTAAGTGAAATTATATAAGCTTCGTGGCATGTCTGATAACTACATAACACTATAGTAGAAATAACTAGATAGGCAAGAGTTCTCATCTCAATGCAAGCATGTGTGTTTGTGTGAGAATCATGTACTGTGGGGATTATACCATTTTGAGTTATGTAGCACCCTTTGCACTTCCCCTCACCCTAATTTAGTAGTCCTGTTGATGTCATTCACCTTAGAAGTACCTTTGGACTTGGTGAAATTGTATAAGCTTTGTGGCCAATCTGATAATTTTGTAACACTATAGTAGAAATAACTAGATAGGCAGGAGTTCTAATTTTCATACTGGCAACTGTTTGTGTGAGAATCATATACTGTGGGGGTTATACCATTTTTAGTTGTGTACCATACTTTACACTTCCCCTCACCCTAATTCAGTAGTCCTGTTGATGTCATCCACCTTAGAAGTACCTTTGGAGTAGGTAAAATTGTATAAGCTCTGTGATGCATCTGATAACTGTGCAACTATAGTAGACATGAATAGATAAGGTAGGAGTTCTAATCTCAATTCTGATATGTGTGTGTGTGTGAGGATCATATCTTGTGTGACTTATACCATTTTGATGTGTGTACCATACATGGCTGGTTACCACCTCCTGATGGCATTACTTTATATAGTGTGGTAACAGCATCTGCCTGACATGCAGCATGTTAAGCCATTGTACAGGCCATACCAGTCTTTTGTACAGATGTGTCCGGAATATCAATATGTTTACAACCTATAAGTGGTCTGTGCACCTTAACAATAACTATGTATGTAATACTGTTGCCAAATAGTCCACAGTGAGTGTACTAACACATATGGCAGCATCAAGTATCATACCTTACTGAAACATCATGTTGATACAATATCTGCTACCCTCTCACTTGTCCAGGATTTTAGGTGCAGTACATGAGTCCAGATGCTATTTCTGGTTTGTTAACTCACCATCCATGAAGGCTTTCACAACAGTATGTGTAGTAACAGGTAGTGGGTAATGTCCCATGCATATCATCTATGAGGGGCATGTCATGTATGTAGTAGTACAGTACATCAAAGTGGATATGCACCTTTAATAATCTGTCTATTGCCAACTGTGTTTGTGTTACTGTATGCACATCCTGTGTGCCAGTCCTGACTATATGTATGCAAAAGATATATCATTTTGAATCCATGTTCCACCCTGTGAACTCAGGAATGCATAGCACAAAAATGTCATACACATTATCATGCATGCCCTTACCAACTGCATCAGGGTTGACTGCATGGGCAAGAAATGGCAGGGCTAGCAGATGCTGCCAGTGAATCTTTTGAAGTTAATGTAATGGCTATGCGTGTGAGGGACCTGCTGACAGTACTGTAGCAACCTGTTCTGTATGTATGAGCCTATGGTAGTACACAATACTGAAATGACATCTATGAAGGCTACCTGTCTGTGACAGGAGTATGTAATAAAGGTTACACTGTCTGACAACAGTGTCCCTCACATACTATTGCATGCATACACACCTGGTAGATGTACATATAAAGGTGCACCTTACTGTTGACACAGCTGAAGTATTCCCACCCTGCCATACTCCCTCTTGGTCATGTCTGCAAGGCCACAGCCTGCAGACAAACAGACACCTGGGAGACAAACAGAATACACCATGTCAGACTACAATCAGTCAGTGGTACTAACAAAAATAATGCATCCTGGCTAATAAGATACATACACCTGTATGTGTACCCACTTCAAATGCATGCAGACAGCACCATACACAGTATTGCATAGCTACACTGTACTACATTCACCCTGTGCATCAGACCCATATTAGCATGTCCCTGCATTGATAGCGTGGATGACAGGGATGTGGCACAGGTATCATCATATGCACAATGTGTGGTGTGGGTTTGCCAGAGGCCTAGGCTGGGCCATTTGGTTGACATCATAGGTTCATAGGTTCATAGTTTAGTACTAAGCTAACTGCCCTTGTGAGCCATTTTAAGCCTAGCCAATTATCCCTTGTGAGACTCAAACCCTGCACCTTGTGTTTGTAAGGCAAACACCTTAGCCACTAAGCCACACTTCCAACCCTTAATATAAATTCATGGATTCATAGATTAGTACTAGACTAACTGCCCTTATGGGCCATTTTAGCAATAGCCAATTATCCCTTGTGAGATTCAAACCCGGCACCTTGTGTTTGTAAGGCAAACACCTTAATCATTAGGTCACCCTCCCAACCCTGTGTGTGTGTGTGTGTGTGTGTGTGTGTGTGTGTGTGTGTGTGTGTGTGTGTGTGTGTGTGTTTGGGGAATGTTCATTAAATGGGCCATGCAGAGGTGGTGTGTGTTAAGTCTGGAGTTGACCTGACTGTGATAGTGATGTGTGTGTGTGTATGGATGCACAGAGTCATGCCATGTGGCTGCCCTACACAGGTGTAGGTTGGACAGCTGTGGACCATATATAGCAGCGTGTAGAGTTCACTGTCTCTGTCCATGGACATGGGAACTGCAGCTGCCAGGGTACTCACTGGCATCACCAGGCACAAGAAACAAACAAAGTCTGGTCTGTCACTCCAAGTATTCCAGAAACACTTCTGTGCACCAAAGAAAAAGATTTATTAAGCAAAGCTTTCGGGTTAACCACCCTTCATCAGTACATAACATTGAAGTCAATCTAAAGTCATTTAAATAGGGAACATCATTAAAACACATGATTCAGCCAGCCAAACAAAACCATCCTCTAATTATATACTAAAATACTGCTTATTTACATAACAATTATATCATATTATAAATATATGTATATATATATATATATATATATATATATATATATATATATATATATATATATATATATATATATATATATATATAAAATTATAAATATTTAAAATACCTAATCTATAAACTATAAATTACAATGCATATAAAAACTAAATATTCTCTCTCTGTTTTTTAACACACACACACACACACACACACACACACACACACACACACACACACACACACACACCAACACATCCAACACATCCAACACTTACACATTTGTGCTATCACCTGCCTACCCTAACCCACACTTACAACTGACAAACACCCTCACATACATCCAAACTCCCATCCAAAACCCTTACAAAACAGTCACTTACCTTAAATTGCACCTAAATCGACACACTACACTGGACACCATCCACACAAAACACCGCATGTAATGTAGCGAAAACCCATAACCGCAAATTTGAGATATTTGAATTCATGATTATGCATTTTGCTATTTTAAAAATTCGCCTTTATGGTCTTGAGATACTGAAATTCGAGATTTCAGTATTTTGAGATTATAAAGGGGAACTATATATATATATGTGTGTGTGTGTGTGTGTGTGTGTGTGTGTGTGTGTGTGTGTGTGTGTATATATATATAATCTCCATACATATCTATCTCTCTGTATATGTTTCTTTTCATATATATATTTGTAGATACCAATCATTCCTGATTGCACAGTGTCTTTTCCCTACTGTAAACTGGCTGTAATGCATGATATGTTTGTAAAAACATCAGAAAGCCCTACAGCTCAGATAGCTTAGTGATAAATTGCTGTGGATATGGTGTACAGGATCGTGGGTTCAAAGGCTGTTTATTTTTTTGCTGGGCAGAACAGAGGCTGATGGAGACAGAGTGATTAAGGCACTTTTAAGCAGTTGTGAGCGGGTTTGCGCGATGCTAAGTGATGCCAACACACAGTTAAACCAATCAGCGCTTAACCTGTGTAGGCTTCACTTAACGATACTTACCAGTGTGTAAGCTGAGCTACCTGTTGCTTATCATTCATGTTTGAACCATGCTTAAATCCTGTTCAGCATAGGTAACCATTGCTCACATTCCAGTCTTATAAAATAGCAGAGTAATGACTTCATTTAATAACTGTATTTTCTTTTCTTTATATAACATGCTTGTATGTGCTGCCATTACAGTAGCAAGGGAAGTGACTATACTGTATGGGACACTTGTATATACATTGGTAGTATCACATGTTATATGCACTCATGCTTATATGTTTTACCAGCTACATTACCCTGGTTGACAAAAATAATTTAACACGTATTATTAAATTAGTACTTTTAACACTGCTTTTCCATGTAAAATTTGATTGCGTATTGTAGTACTTGAACCATGCACCGCTGCATGCAATGCTGGGACTCTGAGTACTGCACTATCTTGTTCTTGGTGTTTGACCTGTATGTTTTTAGGTATCTCATATTGGATATTAATATAATATTATTATATTAACTGTAGAGTACTTTGTTTTTTGGCCATGTCATTAAGGACTGCTGTCATGTAGTAATGGCATACATTTCAGTTTCAGACTTCTATCCTTCAGAACATTCATGCTAATGCATAACCTGTTTACTATCTACTTTCTGCCTATCTTCTGTGCAGATGGGATAACACCGGTGCTCAGGCTGTGGTAGACTACACTGCAGAATGGGTCTGAAAAACCATGCCTGTGTTCATGTATGAAGCAGCCAGAAAGGGTATCAGGCCTATGGAGACCTCCATGTGTTGACTTTGAGAGGGCATTACAAACCTGCTGTGTGATCATGAGGGGGAGGGAGGCAGGTGCTGTACATGCACATGTGTGCCTATGGGGGGACAGGGGAGTGATGTCTACACGTTACTGGTCTGCAGCCAGTTGCCTATATCTATGGCATATGTGCATGTGCTGTTAGTGACCATCACTACAGAGCAGATATGCGTGTTACCTCTGGAATTGCAGACATGTCTGGAAAGCCTAGTGATTGACCTTGGTGGATGTATCCAGTTTGCACTGAAAGACAGCTGTAGGGTAGGTTCATAGGTAGGTACTAGGCTATTGGCCCTGGGGTCTATACAAGCCCAGCCAAAAAAGGTACTCTGGCTTTTGCCACCCAAGAAAATTATTTTCCTGTGCCACTGTCGAGCAGAGCCACAGAGGTGATCCCCGGGGTGAATTTCCTATTTCCCATCCAATCATCAAGATTTTTCTTGAAGAGTACTAATGAGGAGCTTTGTTTGATATAGATAGGTAGTTTATTCCAGAGTATGGGAAGTCTCTGGGATGGGAATCTATCCCTCCGGCATGTTCTGTTTATTGTGGTGATGAGGTTTAGGTCCCTAGAGCGTGTAGCTCAGATTTCTTTAAGTGGAACATATCCAACAGCTCTGGGTTTAACATAGCTTTCTGAGTAGGTGATATGCGACGGAGTAAAGCTGGAGTTTTTTGAGACAGTCAGCGTAGGGCATCTGTTTGAGGCCAGTAATCCTCTTTGTAAGGTATTTATGCTGCCTTTCTAGTTGTTGTAGATGTCTTGTGAGGTACATACCAAAAGGGGTGTTGTACTCTATAATGGGTCTAATGAGTTATGAGTACAGGGAAACAATGACCTCTTTTTTTTGGATGAGAAACCTTTTGTGATGAGGTGTGCCATGTAGAAGGATTTCTTGACTACTGTGGCAATGTGATTATCAAAGGACAGACTACTGTCCACCTGTGTCCCAAGGTCTCTTATCACACTTTCAGGGTTAAGTATACTACAGCCTATGTTGTAGTTCATGGGTACAGAGTTTTTACCAAAGGGGATGACAATGAACTTTTTGGCATTGAGCTTGAGGCCATGGCTTTGACACCAGGCATCTGTCTCAGTTAGGCCCTTTTGTAGGATGTCCACATCGTTAGGAGTTTTAATTTTGGCTCCTAGTTTGCAGTCACCTGCGAACTTCATTAGCCAAAGACCTTCTGTGTTAGCCTGTACTTCAGAGAAGTAGATACCAAACAGGAGAGGACCCAGGACTGAACCCTTTGGTACTCCACTTGTCACTCTTCTGAAGTCAGATTTGGAGTCTCCTACTTTCACAGTGTGGGTTCTGTCAGTGAGCCAGTTGGCAACCCATCTTGTGACATAGGGATTTATACCTAGTTTAGTGAGTTTATCTATAATTCCAGAGTGGGGGATGGTGTCAAAAGCCTTGAAAAGATCTAGATAGGCTGTGTGATCCACCTTACCCTTGTCTACGGCTTTGGTGACTGCTTCAAATAAGTCTATCAGGTTTAGAAGACATGATCTGCCTTTTACAAACCCAAACTGGGTGGGATCCAGAGTTTGGAGATTACCAATGTCTTTGTTTATAAGTTCCATGATGATACGTTCCATGGCTTTGCAGACCAGGCTTGTCAGGCTAATGTGGCAGTAGTTCCCGGGGTCTGTAGTGGCTGCCCCCTTGTAGGTGCCCACATAATATTGTGCTGTGGGCCTGGACACTGCTGCTTGTTGCAACATATGGGACATTGTTCATGTGGGCCTTGCCACTTTTCCTTGCCTGTGTGAGGGACATTGCAGAGGTGTGATGACCTACAGATTCACAGAATGTAGGTGGGAATACTTCACAGGACAGGACATTTGGAGACAGCCCAACAACATGGGGGACATATCTCCGGAATTGTGGACAGATTGCTTAGGGTTTGTCTGGACATGCATTTACTGAGTGACTTCACAATTTATATACCTCTCCACTGGCATGCTGTCCTCAGACTGGCCACACGTTTGCCTGTTATGTTTTGTCTGTTCCCCAGACAGTTGTTGTCCTTGAAAATTTAGTGGGGGACTCTAGGGAATACAGTCAGTAAATACTAACAGCCACTAGTATTACTGACTTCATACTCCTCATAAAAGATATGTTACAACACACTAAGTAACATCAGCAACTGTCTCAAGTTATGACAGCAATATATCCGGTCTATGCCTGTGTGTGTTCCTCTGTCCCCAAACGATGTCAGGCTTTGTCCAGCTGTCATGCACTATGAGGCTCAGAGGTATTTAGTATCATTATTTCTTGCTTTCATTCCTGCTACCATTCCAGTGATGTAGTAGACCCCCAGACATATTACAGGGAAGAGGCCATAGATATGAGTCCTGAGCCCGTACATTCTGAGGTGAACTGTACATTTGAGAGGTCTGTGTATGTCTAGCCATTGTTAACAGACTGTCAGGATTGTATAGAAGTGTCATGTGTACATGTTATTTGGGCTGTGTATGGAGGTGGGTAGATGTAAGTGTTATGGCTCCTTTTTTATCTGACTGTGCATGCTGCTCCAGTTTCTGCTGGTCTATTGGCTGTGTTTGTAGGGGCAGACTGAGCATGTCCTGTACCAAGGTCAGGAGTCAGACTACACTGAGAATTGGGACTGTATATGTAGGGCTAGTGTGTTAATGGCAAACATGATGATGGTTTTGTTCACTGTACTATTAATTTGGCTTACCAGTATGTCACTGTGACTGTGGTGGAATTGGTTGTGAGTATGCACTTTCACACTGGTGTCTATTACTCAGTGCTGTTACATCCCTGTAGTGCCTGATATATTTGTAATTACATGTGTGTTCCTCCATAGCAAAATTGGGTTAGTGTTGTGTCAGTCTGACTGTAGTTTGTATGATGCTTGGTGACATGCTTATCAGCTCAGTGTAGTTTCACTAATGTGATGTTATGTCCAGATATGTGTAGGATGTACTGTCTGTCCCCCATAAGTTTTGTATATTTGTGATGCATCAGTGGGATGATGTGAGGATTTAAGTCACTAACTAGTGGGAAGTAATTGAGTGTTGGACTTGTGCTATTCAGCCGATATATGTTAGAAGAGACAGGAGGGTGTTACTGCAGCAACTGTGTCATCTTATCTATGCCAGTATTTCAGATATTTCCCCATTCCCATGGCTTTCCCCCACCACTTTGTCAGGCTTGGTCCAGATTCATTGCACTAAGGGGTTCTGAGCATACCTCTCAACTGGCTGGATTGTTTCAGAATGTCCAGGTTTATTGCAAGTATTTCTGGTCTGTTCCACAGATTATTTGTATTTCTCTGGTAAACCACTGTGATGATCTGAGGATTTCTGTCAGTAAATGATGACATACATTTCAGTTTCAGACCTCATCTTTCAGAATATGTATGCTGAAAGAAACTATGTTACTCTGTCAACTTTCTATATTAATAAGAGCAATATTTAAAATAGGTCCCTAGTTTTGGACCTTTGTCCCCCCATTTTGATAGCCTTTGGCCAGATTTGTTGAACTAAGAATTTGAGAGGTATGGTTCTGAGGCATGACTCCACTACATGTTATGAGCATATATATATATATATATATATATATATATATATATATATATATAGTGTGTATATATGTATATATTTTATACGTATATATCTCTCTATATATATTTATGTATATATTTTTCCACATATATGCATCTCCATACATAAAACCTGACTGATTCTACAGAATCATTTCCCTACTGTTGAATGCCTGTACTGTATGATATGTTTGAAAAAGCATCAGGAATTTCTATGGCTCAAATGGTGTAGTGGTTCGAGACTTGTCAGTGCTGATTATTTTGTTGCTAGGCAGAACAGTGTCTGATACAGACAGAGTGATTAAAGCAGTTTTCGGCAGTTGTAAGCAGGTTTGCGTGGCAGTAAGCAATGCTAACTTACTGAGAACTATGCGTACAGTCATTTATCCCTAGAAGTGCTTAATTTGACTTAGCTTCACTTAGCACTGATCACAAAAAAGCCTCGGTTGTAGGGAAATGGAGTAAAATGGAAAATTAGATAAAAGCAACTTAAAGAGTGCTTATAAAAACTTTATTAAACAAACAAAATTAATATAGAATCAAGTGCTTTCGTCTCCAAATATTAGAGACTTTATCAAGATAGAGCATGCCCAATAAATTACTACATATATAATACAAAAGTTAATTAGTGAACCAATCAGAATCAAGACTCATGAATAATTCATGAACAATAGTTGTTTCTACAGTTTTAAAGTCAAATGTCCATATAAACACATACCATTCACTCAAAACCTTATTGTTGTATGGTGTATAAAATATAATTCATATAAAATGTATATAAATGCAGTGGTGGTGCTGCAGTAGCATTGTCACCTCACAGCAAGATGCAAGACGTTCTCCCATTCGATTCTCAGATAGAGCGTCTTCTGTGTGGAGGCATACGTGAATGGGGTGTGCCTTCGTTGAAGGTTGTGCATCTGGGCTGGTAACTCGGCATGTAAAAATCCACTACCAATCATTAGTGGACCAGAGTTCCACTGTCGCGTCCCCTAACCAAGATAAGCCGAAAGACACAAAAAAACATAATATGTATATAAAATGAATAAAACCAAGGCTTTTTTGTGATCGTGGTCTGTTTTTTGGATTCTACAAAATTTTTGGTCATTTCACTTAGCACTACGCAAACATGCTTACTCCCGCTTGCTTCCGCGCTAATTTCTTTAAAAGAAATGATAAAGGGGTATTTGGAAAGGGGTGAAAAAGGGGCAAGCATAGGGGGAAACAAAGTGAAAGATAGCTAGGGATTTGCAGGATGGGTGTAGGGAAGGCCCATAGCTGTCCATTTGTTATACAGCAGCAGCTGTGCATTTCTACAGAATTTGGAGGGGAATTTTGACATTCAAACCCCAGAGAGAGGGGTGAGGACAACAATAATGTGTTGCAAGCCAACTGGACCAGATTACAAGCGTCCAGTGGATACGTGTGCGAAATGGACATCTATGTATGCAGCAATATTTTTTTTGGGTACAGATGTTCTTTTTTTTTTCTTTTTTTATAAGGTGAGAGTGGGATGTTGGGGAGGGATTGTATGTAAGTTTGGGGAGGTAGATTGTGTAGATAAACAGACAAGATAGCAGACAGAGGCAGTGCATGACACATGGGGAGTAAACACCTTGGATGAGGAGGGTGGTTGGGAATCGCAGGCTCATGAGCCTCCAAATGGCTGTAGTGGGACTGACATCCCCACCCATGGGCATTCACCACTGCAACTTCATGGCCCAAAAGGTGGCTGTGCTGAGGGCTGGACAGGAGGGGTGAACTGCTCCTCAAAATGCAGCAGGTGACACTTCATATGGCTCAGCCATCCATCCAGCTCAGAGCGGATGACGCTGTACACCAATCCCCGGAACTGTCTTCAGGTGATGGACTCATCTCCCTGCCTGCACCCGGGGGGGGGGGACAGGCCCCGTCCCCTGAAGCGGTTCCACCCAAAGGTTGGGCAGGGCGTGCAGATGATTAAGTTTCAGGGTGGGTCCCAGACATGCTGGGGCCCAGTGCCACAGTCATATGGGGTGGGACAGGTGGATCTGCTGGGATCAGTCTACCCAATTGTGCTATGATGTTGTGGTTTTCCAACAATTATTAGTTAGTTATACAAAAAGCATTGCAATATTAGTTATAACAGAATGCATGGGTGTTCCATTTCCCAACAACAATAGATTTGAAACAGTTGCATAGCCAACAGAACACATGTATAAATGGAACAACAGCAAACATTATAACAGCATGCCAGTTACATTGATGGCAACAGGCCAACCATGATAATATTTGAACAAGGTATAACATACAACCAATTAAATATATGAACAATAATATGACACATGTCCCCACATTAGGTTTTGAGAATAACATACAAGTTTAATGTGAATGAAAATTATTGATGTAGATTGGGTTGGGGGGAGAGACAAAAGTCCATTAGCAACTGTATAGGCTTCTGTTTTTGACAACTGTACTGTGTACTTATTGTTTAAAATGATACAATCTGTGAAGCATGGATTAGGAAACTGATATGCTGCCGGATACACTTCATTAAACTATACATATTACTATGCATGGTTCTCATCTTTATGCAGGGCACATTGCATATCTCATGTATATGTTACCTCAATTAGTGCATACTTGTAGTGAATAACCTCTTCATATTATATCTCTAATAAAATATAGCAGACCAAACACAACGGTTTTTGGTAAACAGCTTTATTAGCAGACAAATAGCAGATTACTCAATGAATGAACACTACTACTTCTACTTGGCACTAGATATTGATAGGTAGATCTGTACTCACCAGCCTGTCAGTATAAGCCTGCTGGTTATCTGCCCCTTCTGCTGCAGCTGTAGGGGTGAGAAACAAACATTATGACTACCTATCACATCCTTGGCCTAGAATACGGTACAGGTACATGTCTGATACTTACAAAATGCTGGAGCATGGTTCACCCTAGCATCTCGGATCCACTGATTCAAGAGTGCCCCCTTACTCAGCTTTAGGTCAGCATAGTGATGCCAGACCTGCTCACCAGTTTGGGGGATGCCAGTAGCACTGGTGAGGTCACAGGTGAGACGGGCCCAGGCCTCCACCTTATACTGGAAGCTCTGGAAATGGCCCTGCAGCAGTCTCGCATCATTGTTGGCCAAAAGGAGTCCAGCCATGACCCTGGACTCCATTATGCCTCAGAGCTGTGCCCAAAAGCGCATACCTTCCCCTATACCTGACATTTTGTTCCTGCACAGATAAGACTATAACAGGTTCTGGCTGTATTCCCACCTGTGCAGTTTAAATACGGCTGAATTCCTGCCCTTTCACACAATTGGACCATTTTCCTAAATGGTAAGCAAAGCTTAGCCTTGGTTACAGCAGCTAAGCTAAGTTAGGCAGTGGTTACACAGGCAATTGCTTTGCATTGCTTAGCTGTGTGCAAATCCACTCAACTGAGCTGACTGGTACTTAAAAGTAACACTTCTGGCAATGCTTAACCCAGCTAAATAATACTGAGCCTTGCTCAGCATTGGTAAGTTTTCATTTTATACAGTATGGACAGATTGAACACTGGGCGGTGCAGTGGTGCAGCGGTTAACGTTCTCACCTCACAGCAAGAGGTTCTCAGGTTTGATTCTAGGCTGGGGTGCCTTCTGTGTGGAGTTTGCATGTTCTCCCTGCGCTTGCGTGGGTTTCCGCCAGGTGCTCCAGTTTCTTCCCACATTCTAAAGACATGCATCTGGAACATTTCTCCTCGGGCCTCTTCTGAAAACAGGCTGTCTGGAGCCTAGTCGGACTTTCCCGGTCAACAAATTTAAAATTAAATTACTTAGTAATTACTGACATCTTCTTAGGTGTATATATTGTACTTTACATGACATAATATATCTACTGAACTACAACTGTGGCCCTGGTACACTACTGTGGTTAATAAATATCAACTTATACACACTTCAAAGTCAGCAATAAATGAAAGAGGGAAATATAGTACTTATAACTATCATGCATGTATGTATGTATATAATATATATATATATATATATATATATATACATATACATACATATATATATGTATGTGTGTGTATGTGTGTGTGTATGTCTGTAAACGATACGAGTGATTCCACAGAGCTTTCTCACTATTGTTGTATGCCTCTATTGCATGATAACTTTGGAAAAGCAACAGTAATTCCTACAGATCAAATGGTGTAGTGGTACATTGGTCTGACTATGGTGTATAGGGCCTTGGGTTCAAGACTTGGCAGTGCTGATCATTTTGTTGCAAGGCAATACAGTGGCTGCTGGAGACAGAGGGATAAGGGCAATATTTAAAAGAGGTCTCTAGTTTCGGCCCAATGACCCCCCCCCACACATTTTGACATCCTTTGGCCAGATTTGTTGCACTAAGAGGTTGGGGGTATGGTTTTGAGGTACGACTGCACTACATGTTATATATATATATATATATATATATATATATATATATATATATATATATATATATACACACACACACACACATATATATATATATATGTATACATATATATATATATATATATATATATATATGTATGTATTTACTTATATATATATATGTAAAACATATGTATATGTATATTTTATATGTATATCTCTATGTATATTTATGTATATATTTTTCCATATATATATGCATCTCCATACATGTATATATATATATATATATATATATATATATATATATATATATATAAAACCTGACTAATTCTACAGATTCTTTTCCCTACTGTTGAATGACTCTACTGCATGATATGTTTGAAAAAGCATCAGTAATTTTTATAGCTCAGATGGCTTAGTTGTAAATTGCTGTGGCTACGGTGTACAAGGTCCTGGGTTCAAAACCTGTAAGTGCTGTTTATTTTGTTGCTGGGCAGAACAAGGGCTGTTAGATACCGAATTATTAAGGCACTTGTAAGCAGTTGCAACCGGTTTTGTGTGGATTTGCGTGGTGGAAAGTGTTGCTAACCACGGTCATTTATGCTTACACATGATGACCCGTAGAAGGGCTTAATCCTCCTTAGCATCGCTTATCATTGCTTAAACCTGCTTCAACACACAAACAGGAATGGATTTCAAAAAAGATGAAAGGAAAGTACAATTCATATTATTTATCTCGTAACACTATAATACTGGTAAAATACACTACCCTAGTTAACAAATGTCATTACATACATCTTTGTAGGAAAATCAGCATATACAATTCGTTTAACAATGCTTTCCTATTTAAAAAGGAATGGCTTGCCTTAGTGCTCTAGCCCTGCAATTCAGCATGCAAAGCTGGAGCACTAACCACTACACTATTTTGTCATTGAACATTTTGCCTATCATTTTGTATTTGGAGCTTACAACTTGAAGTGCAAACACTCTCAGCTATGCTTAAACTTCAGTTACATGTGAAAAAAAAATTATATGATTATTTTAATGGGAAATATTCACACTACTATAAGTCAGTGGAAATAGCCACAGGAGATGTGTGCATTTCCGAGGTATCAGTTGCCAAATGTGTGAGGCAGCCCTCCGGACAGTCAGCTGAAATGTGTGCATTATCGATGTATGGCCAGCACTCTGTACAGCCATGGGAGATGTGTGCATTTACGAGATATCAGCTGTCAGATGTGTGAGGCAGCCCTCCAGACAGTCAGCTGAGATGTGTCCATTTGTGATGTATGGCCAGCACTCTGGACAGCCATGGAAGATGTGTACATCTGCGAGGTATCAGCTGCCAAATGTGTGAGGCAACCCTCCAGACAGTCAGCTGAGATGTGTGCATTTGTGATGTATGGCCAGCACTCTGGACAGCCACGGGAGATGTGTGCATCTGCAAGGTATCAGCTGCCAAATCTGTGAAGCAGGCCTCTGGACAGTCAGCTGAGATGTGGGTATTAGTGATGTATGTCCAGCACTCTGGACAGCCACGGGAGATGTGTGCATTTGCGAGGTATCAGCAGCCAAATGTGTGAGCCAGACCTCTGGACAGTCAGCAGAGATGTGTGCATTTGCAAGTTAGGCCCAGACAAATATGTGAGCCAGCCCTCTGTCAGTTTTTAGTGTTCGTGGACACTGGAAGGTCTTTTTTTCACCTTTCAGTGTCCATGGACACTGGAAACAATTAGGAAACTGCCATATGACACTTCCTGAGTGCAAGGGGTGTGTTAGCTCTGCGAGCAGTGCTGGAATACACCCCCTGCACTCCTTCATGTTCCGTGTTCACAGAGGAACAACAGTGGCACTCCTTCATGCTGCTGTGCTATATGAACAAAACCACATGCAGGAATAGCACTATTCCTGCACAGAGTTTAATGAATCCTGGGGATGGTTGTTTTAAAACCATTGTTCTTTTTATTCTGCTAAAAATTTATAGTAGTGTACAGGTTGTGATGCTCTTGTTTGTTTTCAGTCTTAAGTTCAGTTTTTAGTTGATCACACAACTACTGTTGTGTTGGAAGTCCAGAAAATTAACTTTTGTATCCTGTTTTCTGCCTCTTGCCTGTCTTGTGAACAGTATCATATTTTGTACAATGTTATCCTTTGCTGTTTTGTTTTCTGCCTCCTGGGCTGTATAGTAGACTTGTTCATGTACCTAGTTAATAAAGTGTATCTCTCTCTCTCTATATATATATATATATATCTATATATCTATATATATATATATATATATATATATATATATATATATATATATATATATATTGTACATTTACTGGGGTTGACTCATGACTTCCTTAATGTTTGATTAACCAATTTTCGCTTAAATGTTCATAACAGAAACAAAACAGGGTGCATTGCTTTATTATGGCAGCTAGTGCAGTGGATTACAGCTTTGAGCTGTTAACAGCTTGCTTTCTGTGGTCAAGTGTAGAGAGTTTGATTCCTTCTACCTCTATTTACTTACTGTGTGACTTCGAGCAAGTCACTTAATCAAACAATGCTCCTGGGTTATCACTGAGAAGGAGCCCTTGTGTTTAGAAGGCTTATCGAGTTACAGATGTGTGAAATAAATGAGAATCTCATAACAGGTTATGAAATATCTATAACTTTATTGGAGAAACTTTAGAATTTGAGAAGAGATTATGGAGATACCAGAAGAAGAATGATGGTCATGGATTGTTTTAAATGATCTCAGATGGGAAGTGTTATTGGACTACTGTGCTTGTCATTAATTGTCTGTCATGAACAGTAAGGGCATGAAAAATGCTGCTCTGAGGTGTACTTGTCATCAAAGGATCTGGATTTAAATGCCAATTGCTAAATTTATAATCATGTCATAACATCTGAAGCTACATGTTCTGGATGATCAGGTTAGTAGAGGCGCTAAGATGCCAAACTGGTTAATACTTGGTCATGACATGGGATAGATGGGATAGACAACATAGATGGAGATTGGGCAACTCAGGAAACACAAATGATTAGCAAGCATGTCCTGCAAATGCCAAACAGATGTTTCAATGAGTTCAACACCCACCTCAGAAGAACTTTTTTCATATATTGGTGGAAATCTGAAGTCTCAGTGTACCTAGTTCATGATCTCAAAAACTAAGGAAGTGCTAGAAGGTAGGAGAGAAAGATGATTAGTGCATATAATGGTGGTATCCCTAAAAAAATTAATGGTAGGCAGAGGCAATAGTTAAAGACAGGTTCCTTCCATGCAGTACTATCAGGAAGGTCTCACTGCAAACTATGAACGCAATAGTTGTAGCAGTCAGCATAACAAATAACCTCAAATGAGACATTGTCATGAGTTAGGGCTATCATTTTCAGGAACTGCTGATCTTAGTGGGCATGAGTTTTGGAAACCACTGATGAGCTTCGGCCCAAATATATAGATGAGATCCCAGTTCTAGTAAACATTTCTGGGGGTGGCAAGCATTCGAAAGTGAATGAATGCATTTTGGAAGCTCTGAGTGCACTGGATATTATCAGGTCATCATGGCTAATGCATGTTATCATTATTGCATGAAAGGTGGCGACAGTACATCTGAACTGACAAACTAGGAAGTTTGTCCTCATTTCAGAAGGATGTATTTTACTTATAGAGGGATCGGGCTTTTCATGATTCCTCAGTCAACTTATGTTGTGCTGCTAGAAATAAGACGTCATCTTAAACAGGAGGAGCAGTGTGGATTCTGTGTCCACACAAAGATGTCAGATGGTTGGTGGGAGATTTCCTTCAGGTTACATGGGCCTTGCTGAACAGGAACAAAAACATATGAATGTGTACCCTGGAATGCATTATAGGATACAATACAACTGTATTGAGTCCCAGGGCTGTAGCTAAATGTCATTTAGTCTGTACATTTGCAGAATGAGAGTTGTATTAGCATTTTCAACATTACATCAGACACATTCACAGTGGGTGGAAGACCGTGCTAAGAGTTTGATATATACATCATATATCTTATTGAGAAGATATCATGACACCACCAATGTTTGCAGAGTGTCTATGTTGAAGAAACGGTGACTGCATTATTATTACTTGGAAACAATGTTGTCCTCTTGGCCTTAAGTAACTGTCATCTCTAGCATGCAGTTGAAACATTCACTGCTGAATTTAAGGCAGGTGTGATGAAATCACCACTTAAAAATCTGACACAAAGTTTCTCTCCCAGAAAAGAACAGACTGCCCTGTGCAAAATAGAGGCACACCTTGATGCCAAGTGGAGAAATTTAAATATACTGAGGCTTTCTTCCCATGACTAATAAGACTGGAATTAGTAGAGTGACTATCAGATGGACACAGCAGTATCACTAATGTAGGTCTAGTTCCAGAATGTGGTGCTGAACTTAGAAATGAGTTATGGCACAGAGTGTTGAGTTAACTATTCAGTCTATGCTCCTTTTTCTTAGCTATGTTGTTAAATGTTACAATGTTGTTAAAATCATGAGATCATAAATAACATTGCTGGAGGAATACTTTCTGCACAACAGTGCTGGGCTCACTCTCTGTGACAGAGAAAGGATACTGATGGATGGTTGATCCCTTGACTGGAGCTAGAAAAAGCAGTTTGTGCACTGATGTTATGACAAAGAAAAAAGACATGTTGGTCTGATCTGCTCATACGTTCATAGGTAGGTACTAGGCTATTAGCCCTAGGGTCTATATAAGCCTAGCCGAAAATGTACCCTGGTTTTCGCCACCCAAGAAAATGATTTTCCCGTGCCCCTGTTGAGCAGAGCCACAGAAGTGATCCCCGGGGGGAATTTTCTATTTCCCATCCAATCATCAAGATTTTTCTTGAAGAATGCTAATGAGGAGCTTTGTTTGATGTGGATAGTTAGTTTGTTCCAGAGAATGGGTTGTCTCTGGGATGAATCTATCCCTCCAGCATGTTTTGCTTATTGTGGTGACAAAGTTTAAGTCCCTGGAGCATGTAGCTCGGAGTGATTGGGATTTTTCCAAGTGGAGCATGTCCAACAGCTCTGGGTTTGACATAGCTTTGTATGTTAGACAGAGATTGCCTCTGAGTAGGCGATATGCAATGGAGTAAAGCTGGAGTTTTTTGAGACAGTCTGCATAGGGCATCTGTTTGAGGCTGGTAATCGTCTTTATGAGGTATTTCTATGGCCTTTCCAGTTGTTGTAGATGTCTTGTGAGGTACATACCAAAAGGGACGTTGTGCTCTATAATGGGTCTAATGATTGATGAGTAGAGGGGAACAATGACCTCTTTTTTTCTGGATGAGAAACCTTTTGTGATGAGGTGTGCCACGTAGAAGGGTTTCCTGACTACTGTGGTGATGTGATTATCAAAGGAGAGACTACTGTCCACCTGTGTCCCAAGGTCTCTTATCACACTTACTGTGTTAAGTAGACTACCGCCTATGTGGCAGCTCATGGGTACAGAGTTTTTACCAAAGGGGATGACAATGCAATTTTTGGCATTGAGCTTGAGGCCATGTCTTTGACACCAGGCATCTGTCTCAATGAGGCCTTTTTGTAGGATGTCCACATTGTTAGGAGTTTTGATTATGGCTCGTAGTTTGCAGTCATCTGCAAACTTCATTAGCCAAAGACCTTCTGTGTTAGTCTGTACTTCAGAGAAGTAGATACTAAACAGGAGAGGACCCAGGACTGAACCCTTTGGTACTTCACTTGTCACTGGTCTGAAGTCGGATTTGGAGTTTGCTACTTTCTCAGTGTGGGTACTGTCAGTGAACCTGTTGGCAACCCATCTTGTGACATAGGGATTTATATCTAATTTAGTGAGTTTGTTTATAATTCCAGAGTGGGGGATGGTGTCGAAAGCCTTGGCGAGATCTAGATAGGCTGTGTGAACCACCTTACCCTCATCTACGGCTTTGGTGATGGCTTCAAAGAAGTCTATCAGGTATAGGAGACATGATCTGCCTTTTACAAACCAGAGCTGGGTGGGGTCCAGAGTTTGGAGATGACCAATGTCTTTGTTTATAAGTTCCATGATGATATGTTCCATGGCCCTGCAGACCAGGCTTGTTAGGCTAATGGGGCGGTAGTTCCCAGGGTCCTTGGTGGCTCCTCCTTTGTGGAGTGGGATAACCATTGCTGTGCACCATTCAGTGGACACAAAGCCTGAGGTGAGGCTATGATTGAACATGGTACTTAGGTGGGATGCCAGTTCGTTCTATACTTCATGTAGAACAAAGCCTAGGATGTTGTCAGGTCCCATGGATGCTGTGTTCTTGGCTTTGGAGAGTGTGGTTTTTACCTGTGCAGCTGTCATTACAGGAACTTTGCATTCTTCCGGTATAGAGATGGGCCATTTAGGGGGGGGGGTGAGAGGGGAGTAAAGTTAGCACTGAACCTGTCTGCCAGGATGTTGGCAATATCAGATGGGTCTGTATATTTAGTGCCATTGTGCTGTAACTCAGAGCAGATCTGAGTGTTGCCATTGAGATTCTTGACATAGCTATAGAATGCTTTGTGGTTGTCTTTAGAATCAGTGGTGATTTTTTTTTTTCATAACTAGCTTTGGAGGATTTTATGAGGGATCACAGCTTCTTACTGAGGCTGACCAGGGAGTTCCTCCAATCATGGGATTTTACTCTTTTTTGCAACGGTTTCTTTCTTCTGTTGTAGAGTTTGTTTATGGCAGGGGACCACCAGATTGGCTTCCTTTTTTTGGAGACTAGCATCTTGGTTCTGTTAGGGATTGCACGATCCATGTACTCATGTAAGTGCTTATAAAGTCCATCTGTGTGGGATTCAGCAGTCGTACCTCTATTCTCCGTCTGCCTGAGTGTTGTGAAGTTTGCCACTTCTGTCTTAAGAAGCATGAAGTTGGCTTTGGAGAAATGTTTTTTTTCTTTCTGGACATTGAACAGAATGAGCTGCTTATCATTGCTAGCTCATCTGCACAGTTTCTAATACTGCTACTATCACCCTCAACCGAATTAATATATTATAACTAGATGAAAGCTTTACTAAACAAGAAACACAAGTTCAGCTATGGACAGAAATAAGATGGTGAGTGGGAGATTTTGTTTTGAAAAGTATTTGAGCTCTTTATGGCAATGCAAAGTCTGAATGTTTTGAAACAAATTAAGGAAATGTCTTTATGGCAGAGATGGACACATGCAGCCATATAACTAACATTAAGAAGCAAGACTGTCACCAAGGGATTAGCCTGGCAATCCTAGTAATTTGTGTTAATATTCCCAGTTAGGAAGCAGCTAGTCATCGGAATATATTAACATGTACGTATGTGGGAGGATGGGGTCTATACCAATGGATCTACCTTGACAACTGCCTTGGTCACTGGGCAAGATGACTTACTATGTGTGGCTGTCCTGTGAAGAGAGTTTCCTGACTTTTAAATAAATTGTTAAGGGATGGGTAATGTAAGGAGTTTATATTTCAATGTGCATTAGGATGTGCTTTAGTAGATTAGCTTTTTGACTATAGGTGTAGTTAATGCTTTTTCTGAATGTCACCAAGTGTAGCTATCAGCAGTTAAGAATATACACTGATACATACATCACACAGTTATACAGATGTTTTAGATCATGTTGATCTGCTTAATAACTATTTTTGTTCCATAACAGATTAAATCATTTAACAGGTAGATTAGTCATTTACCTGCCCTGTTCATTTTCAGTATTGTATATATAATGTTTGAATAAACACATGTCCTGGATGTTTAAGTGTAATAATTTCATCAGAGTTTTTCATTTATTACTCAAATGTTAATTAAAAATTCAGATTTCTATTTTTTGAGATATTCATCTTCTGAGTTACTTATGAAAATGACAAGAAGGCGTGTATGATTTCCCTACTATTTAAATGTCTGTTCTTGTTTTGTTTCATAGCTGTAACACTATTAAATGGTCCTAATCCATGTGCTGGGAGAGTTGAGGTCTATCGTAACAATGAATGGCACACAGTATGTGATGACGGTTGGGGAATGGAGAATGCTGCAGTTGTCTGTAGAGAACTAGGATGTGGAGCTGCTGTTTCAGCACCAGCAAAGGCTCTCTATGGAGAGGGAACTGGAAAGATAATGCTGGATGATATAAAATGTGTGGGATCTGAATCTTCACTGGAACAGTGCCCATCCAGAGGAAGGGATGTATATAAGTGTGACCACAGTAAAGATGCCGGAGTTGAGTGCAGAGGTACTTGCATGTGTTGAACTAAATTGATATAATCACAATAGTATAACTAATGTTTCCATCATATCTTCTATTTATGACTGTATTTCTGTAGAGAAACTATGTAGTCATTTAATTGTCAAAGAAACAGCATAAAGCAGTAATGAAACCTTTGTTGAAAAGCGTGTATACCACTCCAATGTTACTTATTTTAGATGTTTCTCTCACTGCAAAGTAGGAATTATTGAATGTGAAAGGAAGTATAACAGTTGTACATATTGTTTCAGTTTTGTATTTCAAATCACACCACCTTAGTATATAAAATTAGAGTACAACATTCTTGGAGTCTTTCCAAAGATGGGACTGTGATTATGTTTTCTTCTGACATCACAAAGTACATTTAATTCAAGTCCTTCACCATTTAACAGAAATAAACCATAATTCTGAAAAGTGACAACATGCATCATCAAAGTAATTTGCTTTCAAAAATGCCATAAAATAAGAAATTTATTGTGTTCAGCCACCAAACCAGATACGAAACACTAAAGATGGAGGAGTGTCCATATTCACCAAGGATATTCACACCACCAGGTTAGTTGCCCAACACAATGAGTCTGAAATTCTCCAGGTGCAACTAACACAAGGTAAGACTGCAATCCAAACTGTAGCTTGCTACAGATCACCCACTATGCCTCAAGATTCTCACTAAACCTTTCTAAACATACTGGAAAATATTAAGATACAACCAAAAACCCTAATACTGGGTGATTTCAACTACCCTGCCATTAACTGGGAAAACTACTCGTGTACCAACACCTTTGCCCAACGGTTCTTGGAATTCATAAATTCCAATGCCCTGGATCAACTAATCCATACTCCCACCAGGGGCTCCAATATCCTAGACCTGGTCATTACCAACATGGGAAATCGATGCTCCACACCTATGGTCACCCCCTCGTTGGACAGATCAGACCATAAGCTAATCACCCTTAACTTCCACATCCCACCCCCACCCCCCCCAGTAAGGAAACCTCCATAAAAAACTACTCCAAAGCCAACTTCATGCTACTCAAGTCAGAACTTACAAACTTCATGACACCCATGCAGACGGGAACTGAAATGCGATCGTCACTGAAGTCGAATTCCGAATGTGCGAACGGCAAAACCTCGCCCCTTTTTGACCCATGGTAGCATGGGTGTGGAGGTGTTGTGCGGCTGGTAATGTCGAACATCGAATGTTTTTCGACATTTAAAAATTTTCGCAGTTTCGGTTCGCGCAAAACACGTCGAAGAAGTGGCCGTTCGACAAAGTGCAATCGCCTATTTAAAGGTAAACCGTTTAATCATACCCTCACCTCAGGCTTCATGCCCACTGAGTGGCGCACAGCTACAGTTATCCCACTCCACAAGGCGGGGATCCACCTTGGATCCTTGTAACTGACGCCCCATCAGTCTGACAAGCCTGATCTGCAAGGCCATGGAACGTATTATCATGGAACTTATAAACAAAGACATTGGCAACCTTAAAACACTGGACCCCACCCAGTTTGGGTTCGTGAAGGGCCGATCTTGTCTCCTGAACCTGATTGACTTCTTTGAATCAGTCTCCAGAGCCGTGTACGAGGGTAAGGCAGTCCACACAGCCTATCAAGGCATTTGACACCACCCCCCACTCTGGAATCATAGATAAATTACTAAGCTGGGCATTAATCCCTACATCACTCGATGGGTTGCAAACTGGCTTACTGACACTGTAAAAGTAGCTGACTCCAAATCCATCTCCAGACAAATGACAAGTGGAGTACCTCAGGGTTCAGTCCTGGGACCGCTCTTGTTTGGCATCTACTTCTCTGAAGTACAGGCCAACACTAAGGGACTCTGGCTAACAAAGTTCGCAGATGACTGCAAACTGGGAGCCATTATTCAATCCCCAAATGATGTGGATACTCTACAAAAGGGCCTTACAGAAACAGATGCTTGGTGCAAGAGCCATGGGCTCAAGCTCAATGCCAATAAATGTATAGTTATCCCCTCTGGGAAAAAACATGTACCCATGAATTACAACATAGGTGGCAGTACACTAAACACCAAAAGTGTGATAAGAGACTTAGGGACACAGATGGACAGTGGTCTCACCTTCAATAACCACATCGCCACAACAGTCAGGAAATCCTTCTGTGTTTCACACCTCATCACTAAGGGCTTTTCATCCAGAAAAAAGGAGGTCATTGTCCCACTGTACTCATCCCTCATTAGACCCATTATAGAATACAGTGCCCCATTTGGTATGTACCTCTCAAGACATCTGCAACAAATGGAAAGGCCGCAGAAATACCTCACTAAAAAAATCACAGGCCTAAAGCAGATGCCCTATGCTGACCACCTTAAAAAACTCCAGCTATACTCTGTCGCATATCGTCTACTCTGAGGCGATCTCTGCTTAACATACAAGTTGATTTGTGTCTAGAGGTTAGATCCAAAAGGGAAATGGGCTATTTTCAACCCATTTTGGGTCACTCTGTCTCAGAGAATAGCTACCCCAGGAGTGACAGCCAACTTAGAGGTGTATACCATTGCAGTTTCATTACTACCTTTAGCATGGATGCTAGAGCTATAGTGTCCATAATCCAGAAAAATTGGGGTTTGTTGCCAACTGAACTAACAGGACCCAATAATTTAGGGCCGGCCCCAAAGATTACATTCAGGATGGGTCTGAATATCAAGAACTTGTTAGAAAGGAAAGGTGGCAACATGACTCCAAGAGCTGGCATGTATAAGTGCTATATGTGCAAACGTTGTAGATATGTGAGGTCAGGCACATATTTCATGATTAGGGACACCAAGTACCTTATCAAAGGGAGATACAATTGCGCATCAACACACGTGATGTAGCCCGCTTTTGGTTCGTCATGCCCAGCTTTTTATGTGGGCAAGATGGACAGGAGATTGAATGAACGCATGTACGAACATTTATATGCGATGAAGAAGATTAAACTGGAGAATGCCCTAGAAAGTCATGTCTACAATCACCCTGGCCATGATTTTACATTTATGATCATTGACCAGTTGAACTATGAATTGGGGGACAGAATCCCTGAAATCAGAAATGAAGGAGCTTATGTGGCAGTTGAGACTTGAAGCCTATCATCACCCCAGCCTCAATAGTACGTTATCTATCAGCTGTGTCCTTAAGCTGAGGAGTATGAAAAGATGATGCATGGGGGGTATAACATCGGGTGTAATTTGGACATAGGACTGGCTGAGCGATCTTGATATATATTTTATACCATGTTTGGTAGATGGAATGTCTTTTTATCACCATTTGAAATATTATGGCATTTTTTTTTTTTTATTTATTTTAATGTGTCAGTATTATTATGCGTATTTGGTTCAAAGTAAGTGTGCTTTTATAATATTATTAACTGTCGATTGCATTATTTACGTGCTATGTAAGGAACAGTATTAGTTTTACAGTTGTATATTTTATATCACATACAGCTTTTTATATTGTGTGTTTATGGGAGAGGAACATTTTAGTTAGATTGAAGCTACTTGTGCCTGTTCCTTTAAGGTAACTGGAGGGTGTGTTTTGTAATAGACTTTGCTTGCAATGGCTTTTTAATGCAGCAGCACTTAAGTGTGAGTTGTTATTTTTCAAAGTCTGAAGAAGTTGGTGCAGGGTGCCGATGAAAAGCAGTTTCGTGGTGCTTAATAAAACTGAAGTCATTCATTTATTGGCGTCTTGTTTGCTTATCCCTTTGGAATTTAAAAAGACCTGCTTCAGTGAGTTTGGCTATCTGGCTGTGTTTATCTTTGATGAGTTTCACCTCTCTGACTGTGCTTATTGGAGGTGTTTAGTTCTGCTTCTTGGAATTAGGAACTGTGCTGGCTTAGTAGCAGCTTGTTGCTTTTGCCTTTGACTTCCAGAACAAGCATACATGTGTTTGGGAGGCGTTTAGTCCTGCTGTTCAGCATCAGGAGCTGTGCTGGTTTAGTAGCTGTTTGTTTTTTCTTGCCTTTGATCGCAATAAACAAAACATGCTGGAGGGATAGGTTCCTGACCCAGAGACTCCCCAGACTCTGGAATAGACTGCCCATACATGTCAAGCAGAGCACCTCTTTGGCCCACTTCAAAAGGAACCTTGATGATTGGATGGGAGAAAGGAAATTCACCCCAGGGATCACATCAGTTGCAGTGCTAGACAGGGGTCCAGGGAAGTAAATACTGTGGGAAGAAATATCCAGGAAATTGTTATTGTTAGGCTTCTATAGGCCGTAGGGCCAATAGCCTAGTACCAACCTATGAACCTATTTCTTCAGTTCCCCAAATTAAAACTTGATAAATCATATGGAAGAATTAATTCATTTGTTTGAATAAATTTGTTTACTAGGTTAAAGCATTTAATGGACTGATCCACAAAAGGCTTACCTGCAATAAAACCAGGTAGCAGAGCAAGGTCACTATTACAATGAACAGCTGTGTGTGTGTGTGTGTGTGTGTGTGTGTGTGTGTGTGTGTGTGTGTGTGTGTGTGTGTGTATATATATATGTATATATATATATATATATATATATAGATCTTTGGATCTACTTTTGAATATTGAATTACCAGAATCCCAAATCTTAAAATATCGAGCCCGGAATGTTGAACATGCAATAATCTGAGATTCCAAAACACCAACAACCAAAATGTCGAAAAACACAAAACAAACCCAACCTCCCTGCTGTCCACTAGTACAAGCTACTCTAACAAACAACAAAGATAATTATCTACTCTGCATTTACCCACACCCCCTGCTACTTAAATATATCAACTCTGAGATTGCACTAAAATAAAAAAATTGTAAGTATATTGATACGAGCCATTCACTGCAAATGTAAATTACCTCTGCCCATAACACTTTTTCCATGCTTTCACATAAAACAAACATCCACATTCCTTGAAATAATCCAATTTGTACAGTACACTTACCCTTCAACATTAAAAGCGCAACTTCCTTTTCAAAGTTCACAAAATTCCATACCAACTTCACAGCCGCCATACTTTTCTTCAAATATTACTACACTTTAAAGGGATACTGTACTGTAATTAACTACATTTCGGGATTTTGCCATATGATATCATGCCCTTTCAAGAATATAAACTTTCAACATTCAGGTCTCAGTATTTTAAGATTTGGGATTCTGGTAATTCAATATTCGATATTAGATCCATATATATATATATATATATATATATATATATATATATATAGAGAGAGAGAGAGAGAGAGAGTGCGAATGAGAGAAAAGGAGAGAGACAGCGAGGATTATGATTGGGCTGCTCATCGTAACCTGTTTATTATATGTTTGAGACATAGATGCCAAGAACACATTATTGAAAGAATGGTGAACCAATGATAATTCTTCTTAGTTCATAGAGCTTTGTCTGCTCCATGTACTACTAGGTACAGAAAAAGAAGAAAAAAATTTGCTAAGTGTTTTGCTGGCTTTTAAAGCCATAAAACACTTAGCAAGCTCTGTAAGAAATGCAGTGTAACGCATCCCTTATGTTTACACTCACCCTTCATACCTGTCAATGGTCCAGATTTTTTCAGAATGCTCATAGGAGGTTACTAGGCTAGGGCCTAGGGCTAAGAGCCTTTACAAGCCTAGCCATGTTAATCCCAAGTTACCCATCTGTCCTTATTAAGTGAACTTATTTTGTAGAGCTATTCTGTGGTCAGCACTGACTCCCCCTGTCCATGAGGAACATGGGTATCACCCCTGGGGTGACTTTGTGGTCTTCTATCCACATGTCCAGGTTGCACTTGAATAGGATGTGTGGGGAGCTCTACTTTACATGAATTGGAAGTTTGTTCCAGTGGAGCAGCAGTCTCTGGGAGACATGTTCTGTTAATGTCACAGGCTAGATTAAGATCCTTAGAGTGAGTGACTCTTGTGCCATTAGATTTGTGTATGTGAAGCATATCCATCAGGGCAGGGTCAGAGACTGCCCTGTAGGCCAGGCACAAGTCTCCACTCAGCAGCCTATATGATACAGAGTACAGTGACAAAGCTTTTAGTCTATCCATGTATATCATGGTTTGGAGTCCCTGTATTTTCTTGATGAGGAACCTCTGTGGTCACTCCAGCTGCTGTAGGTGTCTGTTAAGTTACATGCAAAAGGGAGCACTGAACTCTACTAGTGGTCTGATAAGAGTTGAGTATAGTGGGGCTATAACATTCTTAGAGCTGGATGCGATGCCCTTACTTATGAGGTGCACAACATGGAATGCTTTCCTAACTACAGTGGAAACTTGGTGGTTGAAGTTCAGATTGCTATCTACCTGTGTTCTTAGGTCTCACACTACTGGATTTGAGCTTAAGGAGGTGTTGTCAATACTGTAGTTAGTGAGGAATTTTACTTTGCCAAAGGGAATATTAATGCACTTTTTGTGTTTAGTTTTAGACTGTGGCTTTGGCACCAGTCATTTGTCTGTGTTAGCCCTTCCTGTAGTATGCTAACATTGTTGGAGGACTCAGTGATTGCACCCAATTTGAGTGGGGAATTGTGTTGAAAGCCTTGGCCAGGTCAAGATAGGCAGTATGCACCGTCTTACCTTCATCCAGGACTTTGGTGACTTTTTCAAAAAAGTCCATTAGGTTTAATAAGCATGATCTCCTCTTAAAGCCAAATTGGGTTGGGTCTAGATTCTGAAGGTCACCTATGTCCTTGTTGATAAGGTCCATAATGAGATTTTCCATGGCCTTGCAGATGAGACTGGATGGATTTATGGGTCTACAGCTCCCAAGGCCTGTTGATGCCCCCCCCCCCTTTGTGCAAGGAGATTACTGTTGCTGTTCTCCACTCTGCTGGAACAAAGCCAGTTCTCAGGCTATGGTTAAAAAGGGTACTAAGTGGGTCTGCTAGGTCCTGTTTGAGATTGCTTAATAAGCATCCTGGGATGTTATCTGTCTCCACTGAGGCTGTGTTTTTGGTCTTGGAGAGTGCAGATAATACCTGATTTCTAACGATACTAGGCAGAGGACTGGTGTTGGGTATGTTTTGGGGTATGGCCAGTTGGGCCAGAGGTGTGAAGTTCGCACCATATCTGTCAGCTAGCTGCCTGGTAATTTCCTCCAGTGCAGTATGAGTGGTACCATCTATTACCATTTCTGCATAAAGTTGGGCATTCCCTTTTAGGTTTTGGACATAATTAAAGAATGCGTTATGATTATCCTTAGCTAGGGATGCTATTTTATCTTCATACTTAGCTACAGAGGATTTCAACAGATTTCTGATTTGCTTGTTCAAGCTGAGTAGATAATTCTTCCTCTGCTGAGTCAGTTTTTTCTTATTCTTAGACATCATTTCTTTCCTCTTGTTATATAACCTGTTTACACTTGAGGTCCACCAGAGTGGTTTGTTTTTTCGTGAGGGCCTGGTTTTGATCCAGTCAGGTAAAGTTGAGTTTATACAACTGCTTATGTATTTGTACAGGGCATCTGAGTACACCTCTGCATAGGAGTCATTGTTGTCTATTAGTGTGGGGGGTATACAACTTTTTATACCATTGCATAATAGTCTGAAGTTAGCTTTGGAAATGTTCTTAATTTTTTTTTGCACCTGTGGGAGTGTCAGGCCTAATAGTTACTTTGAACGAGACAGTTTTATGGTTCAACCTTACCAGGGAAGGCATCACACAGGGGGGAATGCAGTGACTCCCAATGTTAGTGAATACTGTGTCTAGGGCATTTGAGCCCCTTGTGGAGGTGTAGACTATCTGTTCCAGAGCATTTTAATTAAGAAAGTCAACAAACCTCTGGGCAAACGTGTTTGCACTCTTATATGTCACCCAGTTGATGGAAAGATAGTTGAGATCAACCATGATTAAGATGTTGGTCTCTCCTGAAAGTGATGCTAATAAGTCCAGGTAGGTGGTGTGCTTTTCTTGGTTCATGGTGGAGGACCTATAACTAGCAATGATTTGGTAGCGTATTTTGCCTAGACTTAATTGGACATGGAATAGTTTGAGAAAGTCATACTGTTTGACCAGTCTTGAGGTGTAGGTGCACTTGGCTTTAATGAAGATGGACACCCATCCATCTTTGGTTCTTTCTCACTCATTTTGAGGACTGAAAGTGTGGAAGGCATTTGTAGCTTTGCATGGCTGGTGTGCTGTCCACGGCCTTAAACCATGTCTCAGTGACTGCACAGACATCAGAATCTTCCAAGGTGAGGAGTGCTTCCAGAGAGTGCAGCTTCATGTTTAGACTTCTAGAATTAAGCTGCAGAACCTTGAGTTTGCCTTGAGTGGATTTTGTTACATTGCAAATTTTGTTCTTTTGACATTGCCTAAAAAGGCACTATGGGGGAGGCAAGCACCTTTTCCAGTATCCAAAATCCTAGAGGAAACAGGTGAAGACCATCTCTCACAAAGCAGCATGGCCTATTGAACATGTCATCCTAGGCTGACAGATATTGGATCCCCTGGACAGCCACCAGAAGCAAAGCCAATTGCTGAAGTTGATCATTTTTGGTTATACTGTGGCATCATCCTGAGAAAAGGTAGAATGCTGCTTAGGGCTAGGGTCATACATGTCTGGGACACATATTCTGAGAATTTAGTCATGTCTCTGTTCATATAGTCCAGATTGGTTCATCTCAAGTCTTTCACCACAACATGAACTATGACTGAGTCATCATGGTACTTGTTGAGTGTCTTGAGTGCATGGATGTTCTGATGGATCCTGGCACCTGACAGGCAGCTAACCGTGATGTTCTCCTTGTCCAGCCTGGTGAGGGAGACATCTGTGTGTCTCACTATGGAGTCACCTATGACCAGGACATTTGGTTTAGAGGTGTTTTGCCTTATAGGCTTATTTATTGAGACACATTTGTATGTGTTATTATGTGCAGTGGTTTCTCTTTGTATAACAGTGTGTACACTTTGTTTATGTTTGGGAGGTCACTGAACGTTTGGTAGACTTCTAATGAGTGCCTTCATGTATGTGTATCTATGTGTCATGTCTTTAGTTTGTGTGAGAGTTGAAGTGTACTGTCAACCTGTTTGGTATGCAATTTGTTGTTACATGAGAGAAGTGATTCCAGTTTCACAGTTTACAACTCTCACATAAGGTATTTGTTTGCTGTAGGAGTAAATGGTTGTAAGTATACATGATGCCATTACTATATTGCCTCAGTATTCCTATGTCATGTAAGCTGGGTGGAGAAATGATGGGAAACTGTCTGTCCATTATAGCAGGTTTTTACTGTATGAGTTATTAGGGAAAGGAGTGGGCTAGACTGACCAGTTTTTGCACAAGGAATATCAAGCTATTAGGTAAAGGAGTGGGCTAGATCGACCATTTTCATGCTAGGACTATCAAGGGTTGTTAAACTGAGGGTTGTTGAGGATAGGAGTGGAAACACTGCTCAGTGTGCAACTAAGTTGCCTTTAGTGCAACAGAGAAACTTGTGAGGGTTCCACTGACAGTTGTCTAGGGAAAAATTATGTTTCAAGATCTTTGCGTCTATACATGATTCCGCTAACTCTCACTGAGTGATGTGCAATGACAAGCAAATGTAAGACATAAATACAGTCAAAATTAAACAGTTTTAAGCTAAACTGCCAATAGGAAAGTTCACAGTGAACCTTCCTCCAGCAATCTCCAGCTCAGATAAAGCTGGATCCACACTCTTTTGCCACAAGGGTGTAGGGGTGCCTTTCCTAATGTAAGATAGCTGGTTTAGTGCTCAAATATAATAAAAATAGGCTAGATTCAGCAGGTCTGAATCAAGACTATGCTACCTAGACTGAAAATTCAGTTGAAAACAAGTGCAAAAATATGCAGTCATAACAATAAAAAAGCAGAAAAATGCAGTGATCAGATACAATGCTATTTGAACAGTGCAAAAGAGACAAAATATAGTTATTTTCTTGATGCAGAAATATCAAGTGTTTCCCCAACCTAGACAGACCAGGCCTAACTCCCAGTGTAATAGATGAAAAATTCACTGATCTCTTGATGTAAAAACAAGTGCTTGCTAAAGAGTAAGAGTAAGCTACTTCATGCAACAACTAGGTAAAAATGAATTCAGATCAAGTAAATCAGTAGAAAAAACAATGAGAGACAAAATAAACTTTTTCAATACTAGCACAAGGAAAGGCAAATAAATAATTCAGTATTATCAACAGCAGTGTAGAAAGGGAGAAGCTTATTAAGCTCAATTTAGAGTAGAAAACACTAACAGGGCATCACTAGCAGTGACTTAGTTTATGCAGGCTTGAAATATTTTCAGTAAAAAACAAAGGACCAGAAATTCACTATGTATTTAAGTATCACTCAAGAGACAATTAACCAATGACAAAACATGTGAAATATGCAGCCTAGATAATTTAAATGTCTACCTCTCACATAGAGCAAAAACACCACGCCAAGCAGATTTCTTAAAACAGAAAACGCAATGGAGTAGGTAAAAGACAAAGCAGCTTTGTTCCTTATAAAGTCTTTGGTTGACAAATCACTGAGGACTGACTACATTTGAGTTTCAGAGTTCCTACTTTTTTAGGGGGGAAAAAAAACTTCTGGCGAGCCCTTCCTGTTATTCTAGCTATTTTCTAAGTTTGTGAGAGGAAGGTACACATTATTACTATAGACCATAGTACAGCCACTGTCATTTCTTGGTTAGTACTGGCAGATTTTTTTGCCTAGCACTAGACCTGACCTTACCAGCCTTAGCAGGATGCTTAACATTTGTTAATGTTGTATCCTGTGTCACTTTAGCACTTAACTCATGTCTTTTTTCGAAGTTCAGAGGGTAAGCACCACACTCCATGCACTACATATATATTCCTTCCACTTTTCACAATTTAATATATGTCTGAATAATGTATTATACTTAGACATTTTTTAGTTCATAGAAATTATTCCTTTAATTCAAGACAAGTTATCTATTTTGTTTATCCAGCATTAAATGGAGGACAAGCACTGCAGTTTGCAACATGACCCACTCATTTAGTGTTGCACTCATAGATCCAATCTGCTGCAAAGGTTTTGTCCAGGTTTTCTTGCCAATAATAATGTTTGTTCAACATAAACCTAATGATTATTTTTTTTTACAATAAAAACTTTCATGTTTTGGAAAAAGTTGAACTGGACAATAGGCAGGGGGAAAAGAAATGAAATGGCAGATTAAGCTGACTGGATATCCCCCTTCTCTTGATTAAATCAGTTTCTAAGTATCAAGCCAAAATTGAAAAGTAGACATATTTTGTAAACATTTTTTCTTAATATGTTGTTTTTTGTATGTATTTTATCATGCTTTATGAGTTTATGTTTATGATTTGTGTGTGAAAATTGCTAACATGATTTTTGAGTTTTTTTCTCATGGAGTTGGTATTCAAAGAGAATGAAGTAGGACGAGTCATGTGATCCTTCTGACCTTTAAAAATGTGTGGGATGGAGTTTTAACACTATTCTGATGAAGCCTTACTACTTTGCAGACAAAAGCACTTTACGTTGCAACATTGAAATACACATTAATCATTAGTTCAGTGTCCATGGGTCCTGTGCAGAATTTTTGGTTATTGTTGCTTCTCAAGTGATGAAATTGATTAACTATTTAATGAGGTTGGTTTCTTTTAGTGCCAGTCTCATGAAGTCCAAGAAAAGGAAAGGATAAAGGCACACTGTATTTTTAGATAAAAGAACCATGGATCCTCACAAGATGAACTTCCTTCTTTTTTGTTTGTTTGTTTTACATTTTGAAAAATGCAACACAGCAGGTGAAGTTGTTTGATCTTTTATCAATATCAGTTGGTGCAGAGGCTGAAGAGCATGAGCTGTAGTTCTTGTTTTACAGAGTTTGAGTCCCTCAGTTTTCATTTCTCTACAGGGTGACCGTGAACAAATCATTTAACCAAACAATGTTTAGGAGTCACTGGGAATTTGGGCTAGGCTTCTTATTGGTCCCATTGACTGCAGGCCTAGTAACTACCTCTTATATGTATACAATTATATAATTTTGATGTTTGAGGACAACTAAACACACTATATCAGTGAATAAATGCTGAAATGAATGAATACCAAAAACAAAAACTTGAAACTATAATGACTGAAAGAGGAAAGTGAGAATTTTCCTTTTCCGATTAGTAGACACAAAAGCCTAAAACCTAATAATTTCTTCACCAAAGCCACCTTGTGGAACCTTTCTATTGTATGTTAATCTTAACCTTGCTGCTTCCCCTAACCCTGATGCTGCATAGTACCTTGCAAAGTACCATTTCCTTAACAATACCACTACACAAGATACTCACATGCTCACTTTACATAACCACATTGGCACAGTTATACAACTGTTAACTTACCTAGTAGTCATTACTCTATCCTTAATTCACATACACATTCCTACCCCTAATACCAAAGTGTTTCGTATAGCTAAAAGTTTTCACATTATTAAACAATCCAGTTTATATGAAAACAAATAAGCCACACAAACCACAGAGAAGCCAATGTTCCCAACATCACCATTTCGTTCAAATGCAAATGTCATTCAGTAAAAAACATATTATCATTTACTTTCCCAATAAAAGCAATTTGACTAAGTGATTAGTAGCCACACACACACACACACACAGACACAGACACAGACACACAGACACACACACACACAGACACACACACACACACACACACACACACACACACACACACACACACACACACACACACACACACACACACACACACACACACAGACACACACACACACAGACACACACACACACACACACACACACACACACACACACACACACACACACACACAGACACACACAGACACACACACACAGACACACACACACACAGACACACACACACAGACACACACACACACAGACACACACACAGACACACACACATAGACACACACACACACAGACACACACACACACAGACACACACACAGACACGCACACACAGACACGCACACACACGCACACAGCACAGAAATACATGCACACGACACACACACAAACACAGATGCATGTGCGTATATATCTATAGCTATATATATATATATATATATATATATATATATATATATATATATATATATATATATATATATATATATATATATTGAACAAAAATGTAGAACACAGCACCACAGCAAACCAATAAAAAGCAAATGGCAAAGAGCAGTATAAAATCCAAACAGACTTTTATTCGAACACAGGTTAGCACTTTCGTGATAAAATCGCTTCTTCAGACCATGCAAGAAACCAGAAACATCTCAGATATTTAAAACACAATCAATTAAATATCTGCCAATAAAAAACATGCAGATACAATAGCCATAAAAATTTTTAAAGGCACAGCTTTCTTTTAAGGCAGGAACCATAGAAGGCTATTGCCATAAAGACACACGTAGCAAAATACCTATTTAAAAAGCTTTCTTTCTTTCAGAACTGGCTTAAGAGGTACCGATTCATTTAAGCCTGGACCTCTGTGTGCTGATAATTTGAGAATCCATCTTAATTCTTTCCCTTCTGTAACATTAGTTACATCACCCAACCTAAAACTTTCATAGATTACTTCTACTGCCATAAACCTGAACCAATGGTTAGTGCCTTGTGTTTAGCTAGGGCACTATAGCTATGGCCCTTATTAGCGCAATAATAATGGTCTCTAATTCATTCCTTAAGTCGCCTATTAGTTTTTCCTATATAAAATTTTGAAGAAGTCACACACTGTGCTAAGTAAACTAAGTTTTTAGTGTCACAATTAGCTTTAACTTTGAAAACCATTGTTTGGTTGAATAAATGTATTAGATACATCAATGTATTTACAAAAAGTGCATTTGCCACAGATAGACATGCCAGGACTAGTTGTTCTAGTACTAGGTTGCCTTAGCTTACTTGTATTAGGAAAACAGAGCTGTCTTTTCAAAGATTTTTTATTTTTATAAACAAAATTTGGAACTGCACTGACAAGCTCATGTAGAGTAGGATCAGAAGATAACATATGCCAATTTTTTGTAATAATATTTTTTATATCTGTGCTGTCGGTACTAAAAGTCATACAGTAAGCTACATTACTATAACAGTTATTATGGGCAGTCTTTCTTATGTGTTCTTTATGTGAAAAAAAGTGACATCCGCTACCATGTCTGGCTGACAACTCTGTCACATGCTTTACTAACTTCAAAAGTTTTATAACCATGTTCTAGAAATTCCATACTACTGGAACACATTTGTTTCCAGTTCTTGTTCCTGGTCATGAAGCCTAGAAACTCTTAAAAGTTGACCTCTTACTACATTTTCAAAAATATGTGGTGGATGCATACTATTACGTTCAAGATAACTATGTGTATAACATGGTTTTCTATATCTCTTAGTATGCAGCTTTCCATCAGGGTTACATCAAGTAAATCTATGTGAGTGCAAGAATGTTTCATCGTGAACTTAAGAAAGGAGGTGCTTGTATTTTATAGCACTTAGAAAATTATTTAAACTTTCAAGGTCTCCTTTCCAAAAAAATATATACATCATCAACAAAACGCTGATAAAATTTCACATGCACATTAAACTTTTCAGCATTTAAGATGTTTACATTTTTCTAGTATGCCATGACCATATTGGTGTAGCTATTGGCACAAGACATGCCCATAGCTACACCAGAGGTCTGCAAGTAATATTGCTTCTCAAATAAAAAAAATATATATTCTAATACCAGCTCTATAAGATAACAAATAAACTCTATTTTTTTCATCAGTGAGAGAGCCTTCTTCTTTTAGAATTTTTTTTTTTTTTACATAGGAGAGACCTATTTGTTTAGGTATAACCATAAACAGAGATGTAACGTCTAATGTTACCATAATCTCTGTACCAGTTTCAACATAACTCTCAAGAAAAGAGTAGAAATCACTTAGGAAATGTTCTGTATCATGTAACACAATGGCATACTTATCTAAAATGGGTCTTAAATGTCTTTCTATTTATAAGGACGCCGGTTCGGTTATCCATCCACCTCCAGCTACTATAGGTCTAAAAGATGGAGTTACAAGATTTTTATGTATTTCTGGCCAGCCATTCAGTGTGGATACAACAGGATGTTCTACTATAAGATACTGGAACAGATCTTTAGAAATAACTGTTTCCTCAAAGCAGTTGACAAGAGACTTGGTGAACCTTTCAATTAAATTTTGTACAGAATAAAGTTCTGTACTGATATCTGTGCTATCATTTCTAAGCAGGGTATTCCTAGTAGTAACATAATGCTCTTTATCTAACACAACAAAGGAATTGCCTTTATCAGCTGGTCGTATTACAATGTCACTATATCTCTATAAATTTTCAAGAGCTTGTCTCTCATTTTTATTTACGTTATAAAACGTATTCGTTTATACTCACTGTTAGTTTCAAAAAGATTATAAAGCAGTTGTTCACATACATTTGAAAAAACTTCCAGGGTAGAAGACAATGTTGGACAAAAAACACTTGGCTTTTTATAATTACATACACTTTCATGTGACACACAAAAAAACAAACTGCTCTTTTAGAGCTATTTTTCGTACAATTCTAGCTCTGTAATAGTGTCAGCTAGATCAGCCCTTTGAGAAGAAATAAAAGACAAACCTTTTTTAAGTAAAGAAAGTTCAGATTCTATTAACTCTCTGTGATAAATTCCATACTAGTTGTTTGTTATATTCCACATTTTCTTGAGAGTTTCTGGTTATCGATCCTGAAAGTTCTTTCTCTGGAATTTCTTTCCTTCAATGTTCACATCTTTGTATTCCTTGCGTTGAAATTTGCAAGGTAAAGGAAGACGCAAAAAAACAGATTCACTAGTAGTGTTCAGTATTTTAGACCGTACTACCTGTTCTGGAGAAGGAGCATTTCTTCTAAGTTGTGGGAGGGACTATCAAAGGTGTGCTGTATGTAGAGGTGTTATCATTAGGTGAAGAATCAGCACTTTCCTGCACCACTGTTGAAGCATTAACATAACTATTATCTTGAATAAAAGAGGAAACTTCCTCTATGTTAGTAACTTTAGAAATTCTAGATTGCGTTGGCTCTTTGTGCTGCTCTTTTGGCCAAGCAAACACATTTTGTTGTTGCAAATCAACAATGTCTCTGAAGTTTTTTCTTTTTTTGAGCTAACAGCTTAGTTTCATACAGGTGTAATTGTTCAATTAACTCACTCATGTGAAGATCAACTTCTGCATCAGTATTAAGGCTATACAGTTCTTTTTGTTGTTAGTGCTTCAACAGTAGTGCAGGAAAGTGCTGTTTCTTCACCTAATGCTAACACCTCTACATACGTCTCTGTTTAAGGTTATACCTAACCAAATAGGTCTCTCCTATGTAAAAAAAATTTCTTAAAGAAGACAGCTCTCTCACTGATGAAAGCATTTATCTTATAGAGCTTGTATTAGAATATAATGTTTTTTATTTGATAAGCAATATTACTTGCAGATGGGCACGTCTTGTGCCAATAGCTACACCAATATGGTCATGGCATACTGGGAAAATGCAAACATCTTAAATGCTGAACAGTTTAATGTGCATGTAAAATTTTATCTGCATTTTGTCGACGACTTATATATTTTTTTGGAAAGGAGATCTTGAAAGTTTAAATAATTTTCTAAGTGCTATAAATACAAGTACCACCTTTCTTAAGTTCACAATGAAACATTCTTGTACGCACACAGATTTCCTTGATGTAACCCTGTATAAGGGTATAGATGGAAAGCTGCATACTAAGAGATATAAAAAAAACATGTTATACACATAGTTATCTTGAATGTAATAGTATGCATCCACCACATATTTTTGAAAATGTGGTAAGAGGTCAACTTTTAAGAGTTTCTAGACTTCATGACCCAGAACAAGAATTGGAAATAAATATGTGTTCCACTAGTATGGAATCTATAGAACGTGGTTATAAACTTTTTGAGGTTAGTAAAGCATGTGAGAGGGTTAAGTCAGACAGACAAAGTAGTGGACATCCTTTTTTGTCACGTAAAGAAAACATAAGAAAGACTGCCCATAATAACTGTTATAGTAATGTAGCTTATTGTATGACTTTTAGTACTGACTGCATAGATATAAAAAATATTACTACAAAAAATTGACATATTTTATCTTCTGATCCTACTCTACGTGAGCTTGTCAGTGCAGTTCCAAATTTTGTTTATAAAAATAAAAAATCTCTGAAAAGACAGCTCTGTTTTCCTAATACAAGTAAGCTAAGGCAACCTAGTACTAGAACAACTAGTCCTGGCATGTCTATCTGTGGCAAATGCACTTTTTGTAAATATATTGATGTATCTAATACATTTATTCAACCAAACAATGGTTTTCAAAGTTAAAGCTAATTGTTACACTAAAAACTTAGTTTACTTAGCACAGTGTGTGACTTCTTCAAAATTTTATACAGGAAAAACTAAGAGGCGACTTAAGGAATGAATTAGAGACCATTATTATTGCGCTAATAAGGGCCATAGCTATAGTGCCCTAGCTAAACACATTCTAGATAAAGGCACTAACCATTGGTTCAGGTTTATGGCAGTAGAAGTAATCTATGAAAGTTTTAGGTTGGGTGATGTAACTAATGTTACAGAAGGGAAAGAATTAAGATGGATTCTCAAATTATCAGCACACAGAGGTGCAGGCTTGAATGAATCAGTACCTCTTAAGCCAGTTCTGAAAGAAGGAAAGCTTTTTAAATAGGTATTTTGATATGTGTGTCTTTATGGCAATAGCCTTCTATGGTTCCTGCCTTAAAATAAAGTGGTCCCTTTAAAATGTTTATGACTATTGGATCTGCATGTTTTTTATTGGTAGATATTTAATTGATTGTGTTTTAAATATTTGAGATGTTGCTGGTATCTTGCATGGTCTGAATAAATGATTTTATCGTGAAAGTGCTCACCTGTGTTTGAATAAATGTCTGTTTGGATTTTATACTGCTTTTTGCCATTTGTTTTTTATTGGTTTGCTGTTGTGCTGTGTTCTACATTTTTGTTCATTTTATTTGGTTTGTGGTTGAACACAGCTTTGTGGTCACCAGGACTTGTTTTACCATATATATATATATATATATATATATATATATATATATATATATATATATATATATACACACACACACACACACACACACACACACACACACACACACACATAGATTGACATGTGTGTTTTGGGGGAGGGGCATGTGTTGGTATACTATATGGCATACACACTGGAGCCGGAGAGACTCTTTGGATCAAGAGTAATTTACTTATAGTGAAGAAATAAAATGTTTTGATTACTTCCAACTCAGAGAAACAGTCTGCCGTTTCTCAGTATAATTACTTTCTACTAACAAGTCAGCTTAACAGCTCTCAAGGATATACATCATTTTCTGACAGTCTATAGCCTGATATTCCAGCTGAGGTTAGACTGTCTTGTAGGACTAAGTACATGCACATATAGATCCCTGAGTCTCTGGCTGAGGTTAGACTGTCTTGTAGGACTAAATACATGCGTATGTAGATCCCTGGTACTCCAGCTGAGGTTAGACTGTCCTGTAGGACTAAGTACATGCATACGTAGATCCCTGGCACTCCAGCTGATGTTAGACTGTCTTGTAGGACTAAATACATTCACATGTAGATCCCTGGGACTCCAGCTGAGGTTAGACTGTCCTGTAGGACTAAATACATTAACATCTAGATCCCTGAGTCTCCAGCTGAGGTTAGACTGTCCTGTAGGACTAAGTACATGTACATAGAGACCCTGGGACTGCAGCTGAGGTTAGACTGTCTTGTAGGACTAAGGACATGCACATATAGATCCCTGAGTCTCCAGCTGAGGTAAGACTGTCCTGTAGGACTAAGTACATCCACATGTAGATCCCTGAGTCTCCAGCTGAGGTTAGACTGTCTTGTAGGACTAAGTACATGCATATGTAGATACCTGGTACTCCAGCTGAGGTTAGACTGTCCTGTAGGACTATGTACATGCACATATAGATCCCTGGGACTTCTGCTGAGGTTAGACTGTCCTGTAGGACTAAATACATCCACATGTAGATCCCTGGGACTCCAGCTGAGGTTAGAGTGTCCTGTAGGACTAAGTACATGCACATATAGATCCCTGAAACTGCAGCTGAGGTTAGACTGTCTTGTTGGACTAAATACATCCACATGTAGATCCCTGGGAATCCAGCTGAGGTTAGACTGTCCTGTAGGACTAAGTACATGCACATATAGATCCCTAGGACTCCAGCTGAGGTTAGAGTGTCCTGTAGGACTAAGTACATGGACATATAGATTCCTGGAACTGCAGCTGAGGTTAGACTGTCTTGTTGGACTACATACATCCACATGTAGATCCCTGGGAATCCAGCTGAGGTTAGACTGTCTTGTTAGAGTAAATACATCCACATGTAGATCCTTGGAACCCCAGCTGATGTTAGATTGTCTTGTTGGACTAAGTACATCTACATGTAGATCCCTAACATTCCTTAAGTATCACTAGTCAGGCTCCTGCATTGCTTGAGCAGCTCCAAGTCCTTCTGCTTAAGGATCACCAACTGTCTCCACTCTTATAATGAAAGTCACTCTCTATAAGAGGCAAGCATTTCTGAATGTATGGGCTATATGCTCTATTATTATCAACAGCTCTTACATGTTATTAAAATTAGGCTTATTGCAAGTATTTATGATCATAATATTCAGAGTATACATACTACCACTAACTTTTTTGCTTGTAATGTGTAGTACATTCGTAGCACAGAATTAGTGAATGCAATGGCCAGTATGCCTCAATGGCCCCTCTCCCAGATGCTCAGACCCATTGTATCTGTATGGAAACCCTACCCATTGGCAGATTAAGTTTATCTTGGGCTGATTTTCATGCCATGCCCCCCCTCCCCCATTTTAGGGAGGATATGTATAAATGCACATTTTTTATTCTTTTTCCTGATATTTGAGCATTCAAACTGCTCTCTTCATAACCTACCAATGGCCACAGTAAAGTTTCCAACCTGCTTTACTCAAAAGTGCACAAATCCTGCAAAGCCATACTAATGACTGTTTAACTGCTCATGACAACAGGGTAAGCTATTTCTGCACATATATTCCCACACTCGACAGTCATTGTCTAGGTTTTTTCAGTGGTTTGTCTGTATGCCTTTTTACCCTTTGGTTTGTATGTTAGTTGTGATATTTTGCAGCTGGGTTTAGAGCCCTGCGTTTCTAAAGTATGGCCAAACAATTAACGTATGCCCGGTCAACAAATGTAAAATAAAAATAAATAAATAAATTATGCTGTGCTGATGATGTCACTAAAAAGGCCAATTATGCAAGTCCACAGCTAATGACATTTTTAATGTCCTGAATGTACCCATAAAGACTGAAAAGGTACAAAAGTAATGGTCAGTCATACGCCATGTAGCTGAAACGCCATGTATCCTTAAGGAGTCATTTGCATATATCCATGGGCCTCCAGTAATGAGGTTTAAAGTATCACACTATGAAATCTCTCACTTGGCTGGGTTTTTCTTGCAGTTTTCATTGAACAGTTTGTCCATATGAGCTTTTTACCCTTTGATTTGGAAACAATTGTAGCCTCATGTGTCCGATTATGGTAACAATAATAATTATGGACATAATAATGTATTTCAGGTTTGTATCACAGAAAAACATACTGGTTTATGTATATTAGCCTGCTTCACATAAATGCCAGACTGTTAAAACTGATGAAATAACAATGTGTTTAGTTACTTTGTTTTCAAATTCTACCCATCAGCCACATTAATTTTCCATGTATACCTCTTCTGACTGACAAAAATACCTCTCAACAACTTAGAATAAGAATCAGTACAAACCCAAACAGTAATGAGGCCTGAGGGTCCAGAATCAGTGACTGAGTAAAATTTTTACTATATGATTTGAAAGTTGCTAGAATACAAGTATTTTCATCAGTGTGTATTTTCTAAATAATGTGAAGTCTGAAATTCAAATGTTAGTCATTATTTAGTGACTGCAGTCCTTAACAATATTCCATAAATCCATAAATTTTATGAGGCACAGACCAAAACATATGAGCCATGTCAAGGAGATTCTGTAACAATCAGGAAAAGTTTCAACATGGTTTCATACCAACTGTACCAGGGAATGTGTTTGAACCTATTTCATACAAATGCACATCTGTCCTGCAAAGTCAGATTGCAGCTAAGTAAGCAAGAATATAAGTTGCTTTCATCCACAGTGAGGTCTTACCCCAGTTAGTGGATGTACTAGTGAATGGTTTGCTAAAAAATCAATTTTATGAGGTAGAGACTGAACTATGAGGCAACAATGGCATATGAACCTATCAACATTACGAATGCCCTGCAAAGCAAGGAAAAGTTTCAGCTTCAGTTGTCATAAATAACATTCAGAGGGTAAATATACCATAGTATTTCATAAATGCAAACTAGTTCTGTAAATGCAGACTGTACGCTGGGCAATCAAGAAGAAAAGTTGCAGGCAAAACATTAGGTGAAGCCAAAGACATTATGTGAAATGATGGGTGGTTTCAATTTTGTTTCACAGAAGGAGTGACCAGTTTAGTTTATATCGCACAATTACAGGTTTGCCTTAATAGTAGACTTTAAATTCTGTAAATGAAGAAGGCAGTTTAGTTTCATCCACAGTGCAGCTACCCCCCCCCCCCCAATCAGGTTGCCTGCCAGCATTTAAAAATTATAAATATTCCGGCTTAATTCACACAAATGCCTTAGCCCTTAATACAAGACTTTAAACAGAGAAGCTGAAGAGGGCAAGTCACATTCTTCCACAGCTATCCTTCCTCCAATCTGGTTGGCTGTCAACAAATTAAAAAAAGGAAATACTGCACTTTATTTCACACAAATACACATGAGCTTTTAATGCTAGACTTTAAAGAAATAAAGAGGGCAAGATTTGTTTATCCACATCACAGCTACCACTCTTGTTTATGATTACCTGCCACTGTATTAAAAAATAGTAATTATTCCTGTATTAAAAAAAATAGTAATCATTCCTGCTTATTTGACACCAATGCACACCAGCCTTAATCTCCAGACTTTAAACTGCAAAACTGAAAGCAAGCTGTTCTCATCAAGAAAACATCTAGACATACCTCTCCTCGATCTGATTGCCAGCCTATTAAAAAAACGCACACAAAAGATAAATATTCCAGTTTACATTGCATAAATCCACATCAGCCCAGCCCTTAATGCCAGATGTTTAAACTGGACAAATGAGGAGGAGAAGTTCCTTCTGGCCACAAATCCATGAGCTCACTCTCTTGGGCTGATTATTAACACTTTAAAAATATTTCACATAAATTCACTCCAGCCCTTAATGCCAAGTAAGTTTTAAACAGAATGAATCAACCGGGCAGGTTGCTTTTCTCAATAGTGTAGTTGGTCCCCACCTCATCTGGTCGATGGCCAATATGTTAAAAAAATTATAAGCATTCTTGTTTATTTCATGCAAATCCGCACCTGCCCTTAATACCTGACTTTAAACTGAGCAAATGAGGGTGACATCCACAAAATAGTTAGCCTCCTCCTATCAAACTGAATGTAAGCTTATTAAAAAAGACAAATAGTCCATACTATTTTACAAAAACCCACAACAGCCTCTAATACCAGATTTTGAACTGAATGAATGAACACGGGATGCTCTCCCGATTCAGAACAGATATTCCCCATCTGGTTGACTGCCACCAAATTAAAAAATAAATAATACCCCCAGTTTATTTCACACAAATTCTCACCCGCCTTTAATTTCAGGTTTTAAAGTGAGCAAATAAACAGAGCATGTTTCTTCCATCCACAGCAGTACTAATAACCACTTTCTCATCTTTTTTAATTAAGAAATAGTGATAAAACCAAAAATACTTGGTGGAGGGACACAAGCCCAAAATCAGGGACACTTTTTAAATATTACTCTTTATTCATTTAAAAATTAATAAAGCTAAAGTTTTGTACCAACATACATCCTCTAAAGCCAGACATTATTAAATTACTAAATTCCTCAAAGATCTACAGGAAAATCAAAAAGAAAAAAAGCATATCCATTGCCTCTCTCACTGAACATGGCTCGCAGTATCTCTCACTCTCTCTATCTCCGTATGTAAATAAATGGAAGAATCCTAGTGAGTAATGCAGAATGTGCTTTATTTCCCTCCTAGTAGGCAAGTCTTTCAGCTCTCATATTTGGTGCTGGATTATTTCCTCTTGCACACACATAATAATAAAAAAAAAGTTTAAAGCAGCAACATCTGAGACATTGCTCACACCTGCTTTTTTTCTTTCAGTACCAGCAAGGGGAACAGATGTGCAGAATTGCAGTGGATGCATGGTTTTAGTTTTTAAAAAAGTAATTTAGTTATGCTTGCTGGTCAGCCCAAGGGGTCCCCTGAAGGCATGGGCCCTGAGTGGCTCTCAAAATGCCACTGCTATAGTGTGCCAGTGGCCTTACATTTTGTAAGGTTTATCAGAGGATAGCATATAGTACAAAAGTTGTATAAGGACTTTCTACAGTAGCCTGCTGTGTCTAAAAATGCTTCCACCTGATGATTCACACTACATATCTCCAGTTATTGACAGCCTCTATGTCTGTTTGGGATCTGACTATCCATCTCCCATTCACGTTATATGCATGTCACATGTGCCTTTTGTCATACCATACTTATGTTTGCAGCTGTTACTGTAAGTCCTGCATATCTTAAACAGTCCAGCACAGTTTGTAATTTTGGTAACATTGAATCTAAATCTTCTCAGTAATTGACTTCATCATCAAGATACACAGCTGTATGCTTGCTGTGAGGTCTAAGAACATCATGCCTTGGCATTTGAACAGTGGTAGAAGCTCAGTGAAGTCCAAAGGATAAGACTGTGTAATGAAAAAGGTCTTAATAGGTGGACAGTGCTGTCCCCTCCATGCTTTCAGGAGTAAAGAAAATCACCAGTAACTTTGATTGTATTTAAAGTGGTCATAAACTTTGCTTTGTCTAATCTTTCTATGGATATATATCAAATGTGGATATAACATTTGTTTTTTTGAAAGTCATTACAAAATTGTATGAAACAATCTATATCAGTGACCAACACAACTGATCTGTTCAGTTCCATTTAGGACTCACCAATAACTTTTTTTTGGATGTTTTTAACTTTTTTGATTGCTGTTTTTGTTATGGCTACTCATGTTTTATTTAGTTTAAGATTTACCCTCTTCCCTCAGTGCAGAGCTTTAGTATGATGCTGCATTAAATCTGTTTTACCTGGTAGCTCACAACAAAACTCTACTCATCAGTATGAATTTTTCTACATAGATGATATTGATTGGGTCACCGATCCTAACCACATTATTTTTGAGACATGGATTCCAAGAAGATTACCTTGAGAGTGAATGGGTGGTTAAGATCGGAAACCCATTTCACATTTCTTTGCATTGCATCGAGTTTTATCTACTCAATATACAACTACTTGCCATAAAAAAAGACATGCAAAGTGTTTTACTGACTTTGAAAGCCAGTAAAGCCCTTAGTGAGTATTGTTAATGCTAAGTACCTAACATCTCACCTGATATTAACAGCACTTAGAAAGGTACTTAACAGTGGTTAAGCTCTGTTCAAAAGCACTGTTAACATCAGGCCTTGCACAATACTGGCATTCATCTAGGTTGTCTTTTTCATGATATTGGACTGTAATCATGACAGTCCATGCACTACATTTCATATATGGCCTTTTTGACAAAGACTTGTCTGTTTGAACAGCAGGAATCTTATTCTGTGATACTACTGGCACTTATGTCAGCTTCCTGTCTGGCTATAGCAGCAAGAATGACCACCCTGTTTTAAACGTTCTGACTCTGGCCTTTTATTATACATATCTTCTGTTGCATATCCTCTGCTCTTTAATATGTTGCTTATCTACTGGCACAGCAATTTCTAGCATGTCCTACATGTAGGTAAAATGTATTATCTCACTTTTAAATGGGGTTTTCCTATCTTCTTTAGTTGCTTTTAGTGGGGTTTGACTTTATTCTTTTGGATATAACCATAAAGACTTAAAAAGTAAAAACATCACGGACATTCAGAAGCCATGTAGCTGAAACACTTGATGTCCTTCACTGTCTAGGTTGTTCTTGTAGTTTGTACTGAATGGTTTGCCTATATGACCTGTTTGCCTTTTGGTCTGGATGTTAGTTGGGGTAATTTGCAGGTACCTCAATATTTATGGACATCAGCTAGGATTAAAGACCCTGCATTTCTGATGTATAGTCAAACTATCCACTTAGTTTGCTCTGCTGATGAGGTCATTAAAAAGGCCAAAACATGCATGCTCACAGCTAGTGGGGTTTGACTTTATTGGCATGAATTTAACACTAAAGGTGTAAAAAGTAAAAAAAAAAAAAGTTATGGACATTCACAAAACATGTAGCTGAAACAATTGATGCCTTTAAGAGATCATTCACATATATCCAATGGACCACCATTACAGGAGATTTAAAGTATCACACAGTGAAAAACATAGTTTGGCTGGGTATTTCTTGCAGTTTTTTTCTTTACTATACCTAACAAACCTTGGTAATGTTTTCCATATGGCAACTCTAATGGGTTATACGTGTAGCCATTTGGGGTTCATAGGTAGGTACTAGGCTATCTGCCTGAGGGCATTTATAAGCCTAGCCAGAGTGTGTCAGCTTTCGCCGCCCCATTGATTAATTAACTGAGTCTCTGTCAAGAAGAGCCAATGAAGTGATCCCAGGGGTGTATTTTCTGTTACCCATCCACTTGTCAAGGTTTCTCTTGAAGAGTGTTAGTGAGGGGCTCTGCCTAATGTAGTTAGGAATTTTGTTCCAAAGCATGGGGAGTCTTGGTGACAGGACTCTATCCCTCCAGCATGTTCTATTTATTGTTGTGGCGAGGTTTAGCTCACTAGAACGAGTGGCTCGCAGTGACTTGGATTTCTTTAGGTGGAGCATGTCCATCAATTCTGAGTTGGGCATGGCTTTGTAAATCAGGCAGAGATCACCTCTGAGTAAGCGATATGCCACTGAGTACAGCCGGAGTTTTTCCAGTCGGGCTGCAAAGGACATACCAGTTAATGGATGGGTAGTTAAAGTCACCCCAAATCAGGGTGTTTGGATATTTCTTGACAGACTCAAGTAGATGATTATTTTGTGAATGTAATCATTAACAATTTTCCAGAAAAAAACGCAAATTGTATGAACAACAAAACAAAAATTAGAGTAAAAAATCAGGGACAATTGAGAGGTATGACAATTTTTATGAGGAGCAGACCAAAAATATGAGGTGAAATAGGGCCACATAGGAAGTATTCCAAGTGACCTTTTCAAATACCAACACTACAAACCAGAATCAAGAGTTAATTTCTCCTTACCTGTATGAGGGACATGAACCAAGATATGGGTGTTTGGGAAACACTCCATGACATTCTCTACTGCATGAATAAATGCAACTGGGTAACACAGGAGAGAGAGAGAGAAAGAGAGAGAGAGAGAGAGAGAGAGAGAGAGAGAGAGAGATCAATGAGCAATGAAAATAGAATAGAATATGTGAGGATGTGAGGTATTGCCTGCTATGCCAGTAGAAGTAGGGCAGTGGATGTGTAACATATGTCAACATAAGCTGGCTGGAGTTTTGTAAAGAATTATGTGGCATTTGTGTATCAAACTGATTTTTACAGGTTCTTGTGTTGAAAATGTATTTGTAAAGCTGCTTGTGTTAGAAAATGTACCAATAATGTATTTCAGACTATATTGTAACTGTTGAAATGAATATATTGTAACAAAGGATACTGGAAAAGAAGAGGTTAATCTCAGTCAAGTTAACTTTGGTAAATATCCGGAAATTAAGGAAATAAAATAAAATAGACTTTTTTTGCTCCTTCTACCTTGTGTTGGTGGCTTTGTATTGCTGGTTCCTATGTGCTTTATTTTGGATGTTTATCCTGAAATTAAATTACTTAATTTAGGCCATAAATATTGTATCTACAGTTCTCAAGGCAGCCAGAGACAAAAAGTCTGTACTAGGAAGCTTTCTATATTGTATTTAGCAGTGAACTAATTGCTAATCTGGAAGGGTGAAAGTTTGAGATTGTTTTATTTATTTATTTATTTATTTATTTATTGCATTTCTTTACTGGGAAAGTCCACTGGGCCTTAAAGAGCCAGTTTTCAGTGGAGGCCCAGGGAGAAAAGCTCTAACAGAACATAGATCCAGATGCTATAACACTTCTTAGCAAAGCTCTGTCTGTGTGTGTGGTAACACATATGTGTGAGATTCCAGTTCATTTTTAGTAAAGGGGGGTAGTGTGGGAACCAGAAGCCAGATAACCAGATGTATGTGATATCATTCCATAATTCAGCACAGAAATTATGTTTTAATACTGCATGAGACTGAAGTCTCAGAGCAATCTGTCTTTAAAACCTGACAAAGTCCAATGCTCTGTTCTTTAATTTGGGTAAATGATATTTATTTTTCTGTTTCTACTGAGGCACAAATATTTCTGCACAATTTCACCTCAGCTGCATTGTTATATTAATCTTTCTGTTTTTAAGTTTACTTTAATGATATTTTTTCTTTCTTCCTTCTGAGGCACAAATGTTTTTGAGCTTGATTTTTCCCACCTCTGTTGAACTAGTAGCTATTTATTTGACTTGGTAAACTGTAGCATATCCAAAACACAATCACTAAACATGATAAAATAGTAGTTGAACATTGCCCAGATTGTAAGATTATGGCAGTAACTTTGTACTGGTTTCCTATGGGAGGCTCCAAAGTTCCAAAGTACCTTCATATGTGAACTGATTAGATGCTTCCTGCTCCACTGGTTTCTCCTTAATTTGGGTATCCATTAGTCTGTCCTGTTGTGTTGTTATCTGGGTTAAATTTTCTACACTAAACCCTTCACTTTTCAAGTACTCCATAACCTCAATTTCTATTTCTTTAACTTATTCATTACTAATCCCCTTTTTTACTTTTCCTCTGTTTTCTTATTTTTAATATTTTAAAATTTTCCATATCCAGATGTCTTTGCCTGTATTTCTCTTCAAATATATTTGGTGCTGCTTTTTTTGTATTGGTTAGTTTTGCTTTTTCCTTTGCATAAATATTGCACCATATTAAATCTCTTTTTCTTTCCCATGTCCATATTTCTTCTTCAGATGTCTGCTGATCCTCTTGCTTCTCCTTACTTTGCGGACTAGTTGTTCCATCATGCTGTGATGTGACATGTGTTAGACTTTCTACACTGAATCCTTCACTTTGCAAATATTCCATAATGTTGGCTTCTATTTTTGTTAACTTCTACTTGACTAATCTTCTGTTTTACATTCCCTCTTTGTGATATTTTTTATTGTGAAATTTTCCATATCTGGATGCCTTTTCTTGTATTTCTCTTTATCTTTGGGGCTGCTTTTATGAGTTGATTAATTTGGCTTTCTCCTTTGCATAAATATTTCATCATATCAGAGCTCTTTCCCATGTCCATATTTCTTTTTTATACCCTTCAAAGGTCTTTAAGTTTTGTTGTTTAAATTTTCTCACTTCCTCAGTCACTTCTTTTTTCAAACAGCACAAAGTTTCTTGGTCTACATAGTGTTTTTCATGGATATGCTGTATTAATGAACACAACGTTTTATTTGAAGCTTCTGACAGTTTTTCTTGTGGAAGTATTTTTTCTTTCCTCTAATTTCTCCCTTAATATTTTCATATATCTTTTGTCTGGAAATTCTGGGCTTCTTCCTTAATAGTAACAGCGCATAATTTCTTTCTTATCCTCAATAGTCCACTCTATTGTCATTATGGCTTTTTTTTTTGGCCTATCAGTTTTTGTGATTTTTGTGGACTACTACTTCCTTCTACAACAAGGGCACCATCCTCGCCCTGGGCCTGGCCTAGCTCCATTATAGGAATATTTCCATGTCTTGAGGATTGTACACTGTCATTTTTTCCAGTCCTTGTACCAGTGCACCTACCAGCATAGGGCACTTTTTTATTCTGAGACTTATACACCCAGCTATCTTCTTTAGTTTTTGACCTGCTTCTTTCCACAATATATGCTATATAAAACACAGTCTATATATCAGTGTCGTCTTGGTGAGATTTTATGAAAAACGGGGTCCACCTTGTGAAGGTACTTACCAAGACTTGAGTATGAATTCAATTCCAGCAATCCTTCTCTCCTTTTACTGATTTTATCACTGTCCTATATGCACCTCAGTGTATCCTACTATATAATGTCTTTTAAGATCTACAACAACGCAATGATATCCCTGCTTCCATGTGCAACTCCACTGTGTCCTCTAATGTCCTGTCTGTTAAGATCCATAACATCACAATGACATCCACACTCCCATGTGCATCCCCCATTGTGTCCTGCAATATGATATCAGGTAGGATCCATAATATCACAGTGACATCCACATTCTCATATGTCCTGCAGTATCATGCCTGTTATGTTCCACAGGAACATGGTGATATTCTCACTCTTGTGTGTTCTTAGTGTGTCATGCTGCATTAGGTCTGATAGAATCTATAATATCACAGTTACATCCATGCTGCCATGTGTACACCCACAGTGTGTGCTGTTACATGATCTCCCTTAAGATCCACAAGATCACAGTAACACACAAGTACAGACACACACACACACACACACACACACACACACACACACACACACACACACACACACACACACACACACACACACACTTGGAGTAAAGTGCCTATATCTGTGTTAAAAACATTTTCCCTCTTTCTCTGCAATGAATCCACAGGAGTTTATTTAACAGTTTGTCAGCTATTGCAAATGTTGATTTATATATTTATTTTGGACAGCTAGTTCACTTGACAAGAAACATGTGTCCAACTTTCAAAAGAATTTACTGTAAATAACAAGAAGTCAGTCATGCTTTTATCTACTATTATCATATATTTTCTTTCTTTGCTCCTAGAAGTACGACTAGTAAATGGCCCTCATCCATGTGCTGGAAGACTTGAGCTCTATCATGACAATAAATGGGCCACAGTGTGTGATTATAACTGGGGAATGGAGGAAGCTGCTGTTGTCTGTAGAGAACTAGGATGTCGTGATCCTGTTTCAGCACCAGGGACAGCTCACTATGGACAAGGAACTGGACCAATAATGCTGGATTATGTGAACTGTACAGGATCTGAGTCCTCACTGAAACAGTGCACATTCAGTCCATGGAAAGTGCATAACTGTGACCATAGTAAGGATGCTGGAGTTCAGTGCAGCGGTACTTTCTTGGTTTTCATTTAAACTGATACAGTCATATTAGTAAAGCTAATAACATTTATTTTATATTTCTGCATATCAGGTTACATATTTATTTATATGGGTGCTACTGAGTTCATAAAATATTGTGATCATCACACCAAAAAAATGTCAGTGCAGCTGATCAAAAGTCAGATAATTGTACATTACTCAATTTTTTTTCTATGTGTGAGATCAAGAAACAATATGAATTGAATAATTCACCCTTTTTTTCCATTGAAGAACAATCTCAGCATTGCTATATATATATATATATATACAATGAAGATGATTGATTGCGATATAAACATCCTGACATGATCACTGGAAAGGAAATTTAGCAATGATGAAATATACAATAAGAGTATGTGCATAATGTGAAGGTGTACAAAATGAGCTACTTGAATATAACTGTCAGCTTAGATCTCAACCAATCAGGGACACATAGAAACAGGCCCATGAACAACATTAGACAGAAGCAGCAACAATCATGGACAATTTTAAAATAATACCACCATTTATCTGTGACACTGACATAAAATATGTGATGGTAAGATATTATACATGTTCTGCAGGAACTTGTATAATTGTATTTATTTCTCAGTAATGTATAAGGGGAATTCAACACACCTTCCTCAAAAATGGCAACTTTTTGAGGTGTTAAGAGCAAGACAGTTAGACCTGTAAGTTAAGTTAGGGGAAATCCTGTCCAGCTGAGAGGTTTGCATGATACATAAGCCACAATCTACACCTTCAAGATTATAACTCATGCCATCAATGTTGTCAGTGAGTGTGTATTTACTAGGTACATTACAGAAAATCACACATGCATCTTGCAGAACACCTTGAAGGGAAGTCTGCACTGTCAACTTCTAATGGCTATGCATCACAAAGAATACTTACATATGGATGACAAGGTATGGGACCCCACTGTGCCAAAAGTGTTACACTTGAATAAAGTATCCCTGGATGACATAGATATTGGGCATATGGGTAACACCACTTAAAAACAACACTAGTATGAGTGGATTTCCTACACCCAGCTGTGTATTACATGCATCTGACACATGTAATAGCAATCGATGCTGTCTGCAGCATCTGCAACTGATGTGTGAACTCAGAAGTGATCCACAATAATGAATGGTACAGCACTATGTGTGAGACTCATGACAATGTATCAATTATGCTCGTGCATAGAAACTCCTGCACTGCAAAGTCAACCTTCAATGAGAAAGCTCTCACTGTTATATTATTCACATACCAAACAATATATGGAGCACACTTTCCATCAGCACATGTCAAACCCAAGACATGTGCCACACAATCATTGTCACCCTGACATTGCCATGGAAACATTATACTACTATGAAATCCTGAAATGCATGCACATGTCTTTATGCAAACTATAAAGTGGTAATACTAATGTGCTGTACTAGTATGTACGTGACACTGTACAGTCACAGTGTAGCTGTACCTAGGATACAATTGAACTTCATAGTTTTTAGGTGAATAGGAGAGTACTTGACTAATGTCCCAAGATCCCATAAAGGCCTAGCCATATTTAACCTGACTTGCACAATTTTCAATAGCTATATAGACAATGTTCACACAGGGATGTACCTATGCTATGTTATTTAATACCATATACCTCTATCCATGAGGGACATGGGCACAACACCAGGAGTACAGTCTTGATTAAACATCCATTTATATATGATGCACTTGAAGAGGCTCAGGAAAGGCCTTTGCTTTATGTATATGGCAAGCATGCTCCAGAGAAGGGATAGTGTCTGAGAGATGTATCTATCTCTCCAACATGACCTATCATGTCAGAAGCTAGGTTAATATCCCTGGAACAAGTGACCCTTGTGCAGTTTGCATTAATGGGTAACAGTTCCATCAAGTACAGATTGTAGGGTGTCCTGTAGGCCAGACACAGATTGATGCCTTAGTAGTTTGTTGCAGATGTAATACAGTGATTGGTTTTTAAATCTTTCTGCTTATGACTTGTTGTTTACACCATTTACCTTCATTGTGCAAAAACTCTGCGGTTGCTCCAGCTGTTGCAGATGTATGGTGATGTATATGCAAAAGGGTGCATTGTACTCAATTAATGGTATGATGAGGGCTGAGCACAGTGGCATTATAATGTTCTTTGATGTGAATGGCCTGCCAATACTTATGAGTTGTGCTACATACAAGGGATTTGTCATCACTGTGGATACATCGTGGTTGATGTTCTGATTACTATGTAATTAAGTACCCAGATCACATACCACTGGGTGTACTGATACAAGTGTGCTCTCTATATTGTAATTCACTTGAGTATTTGGTTTTCAAAAGGGAGCAATTATTCTTTTGTGCTCATTAGTGTGTTTCCATGGCTCTGGCACAAATCATTTTTGTGGATTAATAGCTTCTGTAGTATATCAATATTGCTTGTGGATTCCATGACTGTCCGTATTTTGCAGTCATCCACAAAGCTGGTAAGACAAAGGATGCCTAAGTTTGTCTTGACTACTGGGAAGTAAATACCAAACAGAAAAGGGGATAGTGCAAAACCCTGTGGTACTGTCCTGGTCACTGGCATCTTAATAGTGGTGAATTCACACACTTCAACAGTACATGTCCTTTTGGTGATCCATTTCATTACCCACCTTGTGACATATGTGTTTATGGCCAGTTGAGACAATTTATCTGTAATACCTGAGTGTGGATTTCTGTCATATGCCCCGGTAAGGTCGAATTAAGCAGGATGCATAGTCTTTCCCTCATCCATGCCCTTGGTGACCTTCTTGAAGAAGTCAAACATAATTTAACAAACAGACTTGATGTATCCTTAAGGAATCAAAAATTAGTTGGGTACACAGTCGTGAGATTATCTGTGTCCTTTTTGATAAGGTCCATGAAGATTCCTTTTATTGCCTTGCACATGAGGTGAGTGGCTTATGGGTCTATAATTCTCAGACGATGGTTTCACCTAAGTCAGGTGGATGACTGTTGCTGTAAACCCTTCTTCCAAAACATAGCCTCTCTGGAGGCTGAGGTTAAGTAGGGATCCAAGTGTGTCTGTTAGGTCAGGTTACAAGTATGATGACCCACCACTGGACCAGTAGTTACGGAGGCTCAGTCCTCATCACTGGCACCAGTAGGGGATGTACACCAGGAGGATAACAGGTACACACACAGTATTTCCAGGTGCAGCTCTTTGCAACAAGTGCAATTTCCCTTAAAAGCACACAGAGACCACAGTCAGTCCGGGGCTGGATTCTCCCTCTTTCTCCAGATCCCTAGTAAGACTCCCCACTGGCACAGCTATAGAGTTGAGATCTCAGCTGAGTGGCCAAGCCAAGACCCTCAGCACCCTCTCTGTCAAACCAGTGGTTCGTGTTCCTGCCCTCCTAGGGGACACACACTCTTTGAGCTTTGATTTGCACACACACACAAACACACACGTGTGGCTCACACACACACCTGAAAAAGGCTGGCACAGGTTTACTAGCTATGCCCCCTTTTGCCTAGACTATAAGGCAGTCATCACTGCCACCAGCCAACTCTTATCAGCTGCTTTAAGGCCCTTCACAAAAGGTGTCCAATCTTGCTGTGTAATATTAATATTAATAGAAATGGTAGTTTGACCATGAGCAAGGCTATTAGGACTGGCGTATACAGTATTGCCAAATAAATATGCAAGTACTCTCAAAACTTAAATATCTCTAGACAGATCCACCACAATGAAAGGTTTAAATATATTTAATAATAAATAATAAAAGAACAAGACAATACTAAAAATATATTTACAGTGACATCACGGTTCAAAATCACAGGAAATATTTAAAACAACATTTCAGGATAGTCTCAAATAAATGAAAAAAATATCTAAACTACATTCTGATATATTCCTGACTGTATCTAAGAGAATTATTATACCCTAGTTAACTTACTTAAGAGCAAGGCAGATGTGGTGAATGGATCTTCTAGTTGTTTTCAGGTCAAAAGCAGAATACAGAATGCTGTGTTACTCAGAGAGTTCTCAAATTAATATCTCAAATATTACTGTTGGGATAGCTTGCAGAATAACATCATTTGTTGTCATGTGACTCTATCCCAGGTGAAACCCCACTTCTGGAATCTGGCAGTACTTAGCAACTACCTATAAAACTACATAGACCTCAGATCTTTGGCAGATGCTGGAAGTCATAAAACAACTACATCCCTTCACATTTCAAGACTAGTAATTATTTCACCTTATAGACAATACAGAATGCTCCCTAGTTTTAGACATTGTGTCATCTTGCTGCATTGAAACTGATATATATCATCGTTTATTGGGTAGCCATAAAGTAATTTAATTTCAGCTATTTTCCTGAAGTTTTGTTGGACTGAAGTTAACCTTACTGTATTCCAGTTTCCACTGCTAAAATATAAACATTGAAAGAGTTACATTAGTGCATGTACATTTCTGTTCTATTCCAGTAGGGCACCCTGTAGATACATTTCAAGCACTTTGCGAAAACCTTTCTCAACACACATGTCTGTACAAACAAGTTTGATATACACAGGACATACAGTTCTAATACAGTTGTAACACAAGCATCTTATATGAATCATGTTGATATTCACAAATGACATATAATTATTTACAAAATTCCAGATAACTGGGCTGGCAGTATCTCCTTTCGTCACAGCAAGTTATTGAAAAGGTAACTTGGGATGTTGTCAGGGCTCATTGTTGCTGTGTTTTTAGCTTTAGACAGTGCACAGATGAGTTACTCTCATGAGAAATAAGCTGAGTAATGTTTGCATGTATATTTTGGGTGATGTCCAGTGTGGACAGAGGGGTGAATTTTGATCCACATCTGTCAGCTAGCAGATTGTCTACTTCCTATGGCATGTGTGGTGCCATCCACAAACAGCTCTGTGCTTAGTTATGTTTTCTTCATATCATTTTGTATTTCTTTAAAAATGATTTGAGACATATATAATGTTGGGTATGCCTCACATGTCACACAGTGGAAGTCTTCACACATGTCATACAACCCTACCTGTGTCACATAATTACATTAATTGTACATCATATGCATATATGTATTTCACTATAAAGCTGTATGTGAGTGCCTTTATACCATATATAGACGCATTACAAATGAGGTGGATGTGGCTCATGCAGAACAGTTACTGACACAAATGCTGATAGTCATGCAATGTTGCTGGGGAACACCTTTATAATCCTTGTGAAAAGCAATGCAATTACACATACAATGAATTCACAAAGGTTGCAGTTGAAGCTGGACTACTTATATATTTGTGTATATAACGGCATTACATGTGGATGAAACAAGACATATGTGCCCATGTCATCAGTATGATGTTATATTGATGTATCTCACAGAGCAATTAATGATGGTAGGTATACACATGCACACCTGTGCTATACTGCAAGTGTTACTGTGATGGTTGAATGACAACTGGCTAGAATGTTTGTATACTCCACTATAAAAACATGTCTTAGTAAGGAAACAGCATACATAGCATCACATCATCTCAACAGTTCTCATGAGGCCTATTACTATATGTAAGGAACATGCAATCAAATGGCAGCAGCAGACATCAGTACAGTACCTCAAATCACAGATTGGAATACACTGTTATAGGGCTACCGTACAAACACACCTTTACACAGCAACTGTAGATAACAGTAACATTGACATGTGCAGTGTTCATAAGGTCATAGGACATCAGTAGGGTAACGGCCAGTATCACTTAAAATTCCAGTCATTATTATGGCATTTAAACAAAAATTGCATTACCTATAGGAAGGAAGATAGTAAGGGTATGTGTGCATGTGTGTGTTTGTATTACATACTGCCTCTGTCCATATTTGACATGTGCAACTCATCATGAGAAAATTAATAACCACACATCCAGTTGCCTGGAGATGGGTTGCAGAGGGTAATGGAAAGATTTTGCTTCACAATATGTTTATGCATCTTTGAGATGATGACAGCCTCCAGTCTTCTTGAGAAAGGATGTTATGTGGGAAGACGGAAAATGGGATGTTGGATTCATGGGGTTATGTCAAAGGTTCTTCTTACTGATAGTCAAATGAAAAGAGATTCAAAATATCATGCAATGACCGTAATATACCACCACACACACACACACACACACACACACACACACATACACACACACACACACACACACACACACACACACACACACACACACACACACACACACACACACACACACACAGCAGTTGGCTAAGGTCAGATTTGAGCAGTAAACCTGTGTAGGTATAAAAACTGGATTCCATACAATTTAAGACTTGCACCACCACATATATCTGACTTTATCAGTGTCACAGTGCACTTTATAGAGGATGATAGCATTGTATGCTGAGAATATGTTATTTGGAGGAATGTCTGACATAGGTGTGCAGTGGCATCTTGGTGTAAAATTGTCTCCAAAATATTATTTGGATGAACATACACTCTAGATGATTGCTGTGAGATTTAGAACCTCTAGCTATCTAGTTATAGAAGCTGGAAAGCACAGTACTTAACACAAGCACCACTGCACAAGTCTGCCTTTTATAGTATCAAAAAGCACATTATAGCACATGATATCATCAGTGTGCTTTGAAAAGAAGACGTTAGGAGGAGTGTCTCACATGCTGGTCTAAATGGGCTCCACAATTACAGCTCACTGAACATAAACAAGTTGATTGCAGTGAGATTAGAATTCCTACCTCCCTGTCTAAAGGTCACAGCACTTAACACATGTAACACGGCACAAGTCTGATTTTCATAGTATCATATGGTACTTTATAGCACATGATATAATCAGTGTGTTTTGAGAAGAAGCCAGTAACTCCAAACATGAATTAAGGTAATCCAGGAAGGAAAACACAAATGTAGTTATCACACTAACCTTTATTTAACCAATACACATAAACAATTTAATGACATCACTGCGTTTTGATCCCACAATGAACACACTTCATCAGATGATTAGTAAAATCCATTAATGTGTGGAACGTATCAATACTAGGAATGAGCAGAGTTCTCATTCAACAAACAGGAATGGATTTGTTTCAGACTGCCAGGGGATCCCTGAGATTTTTTTAAGCAGATTTAATAGTGGAGAAACAACAGATGACTGAACAGCAGAAACTGGACTAATAAGACAAGAACAAGGTGACTGTTTAGACAGTGGTGATGAGCAAATTGATTTAAGTGAATGGCTTTTTAGGAAATGTTCTTTTAGATAGAGTGTCCACAATGAGATGACACACATTTGGACACATACAAAAATAATATAAAGAGATTTTATGATTTAATGTTAAAATATAAGACTTTAAACAATGATAATGTATATTTAAAGGAATGTCTAAATTTGGGTATTGTGCGAAAAGGGTTAAGGGTTTGTAACTTTCCAAATAATGTCAACAAAGGATCAGAATTTCACAATGCACTGGTAGGGATATTTGATAGCTGTGGGATGGATGTAGTAAGAGATATTATTAAACAGAATGACAAACTAATGGCTGCTTTATACAAACAAATTGAGGATGTTAAACATACCATAAATGATCTTATGTTTACTATAGATTCTGATAAAGAGAGTATTTTAACATCAGGAACAAGAGTGATGAAAAATGTTCCTTTATTGTCAATAGGAAAATCAAAGAAAATCAAAATAGGAAAATCAAGAAATTAGATCAGGACATCTTAGAATATAGGGAACACAGGAGTTATCCTGGGCCTAAAATTAATAAGAACTGATATGGTAATAATGATATACACAACAATGAACAAGGGCATGAAGGAGGGGGAAGACAAGGAGATAGATATGAACAGAGAGGTACAGGCACGTAGAACAATATTAATGACCCTTTAGAATATACCCCTCTACCACAATTCGGAGAGGCTGAAAAACAAGAATCCCCCCAGTAGAACTAACATTATTTCAAGGGGAAGGAGAGCAGGAACAAAAGGAAGAGAGGGATATTCAGAACCCCTTCATGCCACATTATGAAATGATCTTAAAGGACAATTATAAATATACTTACAATAACTATAATAATAATAATTATTATATTTTCAATTATAGTAATGTAGAACTTACAACAGAACATTTAATTTACTATCTAAAGGATTTAAATTTATCCCAAAAAGGAAATGTGTTCTCACCAAGGTCATTTTAGATCTCAAACTATTTGTGTGTAAAATGAATTTAGATGAGATGTTTTCCAGTAATCAGCAGAATAATTGTGGTGAGGCTTTAAGGAAGAAAAGTACATTTAACCCCCCCCCCTCACACCCTCAAATAAAAATGTTGAAACTTTAGTGAAAAAAGAACTAAGGAAGTTTATTTCCAACAACCTTACCAATGGAGAAAGGAAAACAATTGACAAGATTAGGCTTAACAAGAATTTGAGGGTGATGAGACCTGATAAGGGTGGGGAAACAGTAATGATGGACACATTAATATATGAAGGTAAAATGATGGGCATTTTAGGTGATGCCAACAAATATATTAGTGTCAAAAAATAAGATTACTGTCTCTCACAAGAAGATAGATTTAGCCCTTAATGTTCTATTAATTGATGGACTTATAAATATAGACACCTACAACTATTTAAAGAACAATAGACCAAAAACCCCCTCTATCTTCGGGATACCGAAAATACACAATGACATTATGGATCCACCCTTAAGACCCATTATCTCTGTTGAAGGGTCTAAAACTGCCACATTGGCAAAATATTTAAATCATAAGTTAAAAACATTATGGATGATTAAAACTGAAATTTTGAAGGATTCACTGGATTTTTTAAAAAGTGTCGGACCAGAATTATTTGATAGAAAAAAATTATGTTACTATAGACATAGTTAACATGTTTTCTGTCATATCCCGTGACACGGTATGGAATGGTTTGAAGAGGCTTTAATCCAGGCAGGGAGACTCACTCAGAATGAGTTTCATACATGTCTTATTGAACTAGTATTTAAAAACAATTATATCTTTTTTGGGAGATAATTTTTCTAACAGGTTAAAGATGTAGCTATGGGGGCCAGTTGTGCCCCCACTTATGCTAATATAGTTTTAGCCATGTGGGAACAACAAAAAGTTAACCTCAGTTCCAGTTATAAGACATGTTGGACCCTTTATAAAAGATACCTGGATGATATATGTTTATTTTGGTAGACACTGAAGATAAATTTAGAGAATTTATAGGGTATCTCGAAAAGACCATAGACTTTTTGAAATCCACTTATAATATTGCCGACAACAAGATAAATTATTTAGATGTCACTATTCATAAAACAAACATGGGCTTTAAATCTACAGTGTATAGGAACCATTCCATCAAAAAAGAAGTATAATTAAGGGACAATATGTCAGGGCAAGTAGAATGATTTCAGATAATACAGATTTTCAAATAGAATGTACCATTTTGGAAAAGCCTATTTAAGGAAAGGGGTTATCGAAATAATCTTATAAATGAAGTACTGAAGGGAAGAAATTAAAGGTTTTCACCCCTCCTAGGAAGAAAAAATATTAAAACTGATCCAAGGGTAGTGGAAGGAGGTAAAGTTAGTTATAGAAAGGATAAAGGATATAATAGGGCATTTGTGACTGATTATAATGGTGATGCACATGTGATTAGACAGTTAATAGAAAAAAAGTGGGAAAGGTTTGCAGGCTTAATAGATTTAGGTAATGTGATCAACAAACTATTTTTAGGAAAGGTCAAAACTTAAAAGATTTATTGGAGTATAAAGGCACATGGAGTAATAACAATAAAAAAAGAAAAGTGACATTTAAATGTGGGACATGTTCACAATGCCCCTATATTTGGCACAATGAGAAGGTACATCTAAACAGTAGAAATAAGTAAATTGAGGGAAATCTTTTTCTAACTGCAACACAGTGGTAGGGGTATATTTGGCCTCATGTGACTTCTGTGATGCATTTTACATTGGAAAGATGTAAACTAAAGAAAATAATATATGTACAGTATTATGACATACAGATTAAAATGAAAGAAATGCACTATATAAGCACACTTTAAACTATAGGGGGATATGTTTATATTTTTTTATTTTAGAGGAAATACAGATAGACATAAGAGGAGGACCTCAGAAGACAAAGATTGAGTATAAAGAATTATTTTGACAAATAATCTTGGAAGCCAACAAACACCCAGGCCTTAATGAAAATATCAGTTTAGCCCCCATACTTAAAATGAGAGCCACAAAGCTGTGATTTTATATATATATTTTATAAGTTATTAATTTCCTGCACCTTTATTATTTGGTCCACCATTTTAGACCCATCAGTATTGTAACTCATTTTAGGTAGGTATTTTAATAAGGTGTATATATTTTCAACAATTTTTAGAATTGACATGGTTAGGAAAGTATATTTATACATTTTAATAAGAGGCTAAAGTTGTCATTCAAAACACACTGAAAGGGTTTTACTGCTGATATGATTATGCTCAGTTTTATATCCACCCATACAATAGTTTTTTTAATATTTTTATTTACATTGGTTTTAGAAAACTTTCTTAATATATGTATACAAATATATATATATATATATATATATATATATATATATATATATATATATATATATATATATATATTCCTCCACTAGATGCATTGGAAATGGATTTTGCATTTTTATAGCAATTTTTATAGTACTTTTTATAGTAAGGCACAATTATAGGAAAAATATTATTTATAGTTTATATTTTTATATTACATTAGGGAATGGCCCTCTATAATAAGGACATTAACTTATATTAACAATCATATGATGACAGTTGTGTAAAGACATATTTAACTATTTGTTCAGATAGTGTATGATGATAGGGTAATTAAATAATTTAATGGTATGTTTCATTTAGTGGTTTCTACATTTTTGGGGGGAGAAAGGGAATTGTTTTAATGGATTTTACTAAGCATCTGATGAAGTCTGTTCATTGTGGGACAAATACACAGTGATATCCATAAAGTGTTTATGTCTGTTGGCTAAATAAAGGTTGGTGTGATAACTATGTTCATGTTTTCCTTCCTGGAGTGCCTTAATTGACATTTGGAGTTACCAGTTGCTTTTTGGCACTTTATCTCCCCTTTCTGTGGCTTTGTTTTGAGAAGAAGATGTTAGGAGGAGTGTCTCACATGCTGCTCTAATATGGGCTTCACAATGACAGCTAACTGAACACAAACAAGTTGACTATAGTGAGATTAGAACCCCCACCTACCCATCTAAAGAAAGCACTGCATAACACAGCCACCATGGCACAATGGCACAAGTCTAAATTTTGTAGTTTCATTTGGCACTTTATAGCACATGACACCATGTAAGAGTATGTTAAAACAAAGATGTTAGGAAGGATGTCTCACATGCTGCTCTAAGATCATCTGAACAATGACAGCCAATGGAACTGAAACACGCACAAGTTGACTACACTGAGATTATAACCTCTACCTCTCTAGCTAAAGGTCACAGAACTTAATGCAATCATAATAGCACAAGTCTGATTTTTGTATAGTGTCAAACAATACTTTATAGATGATGACAGCAGAAGTGTCTGGTGATGAGAAGATGGTAGTAAGAGCGTCTTACATGCTGTTCTAAAATTATCTCCTGAATGTGAATTAACTGAACACAAATGCACACATACATACATGCAAGTGCCACAACACAAGTCTGGCTTTCATAGTGTGAGACATCACTTCATTGTTGATGACATCAGCAGTGTTTGTTTGTGAGAAGATGTGTGAGTGTGAGTTTGTGTGTGTGTGTGTGTGTGTGTGTGTGTGTGTGTGTGTGTGTGTGTGTGTGTGTGTGTGTGTTATGAAAGAACAATTGTAGTAGGGTTTATACTGGCTTTAGATGATGGTAACTTTTGATGTAACAACCCAATGTCATGGGAAAAAAGGTGGTGATGGATAGGGAAAATATGGCTATGGATGTTATACTATTCTTTTTGATAAGTTCTGTGGTATCATATCACCAAAATAGGCAGATGGGACCTTGTTTAATGTCTCATTCAACTCTGATGTATAACACTCCTCAAAACTGAACTGCAGAGTCAGTAATGAAAAATGCAAGCACCTAGGATAGGGACAGAACCCACAGCCTTCTGCTCTGTGAGCACTAAGAACATTGATGCTATATGTTGCACCATAACTGACTATGGTATGATGCATGAATAAACTGTGCTGTAAATTTCATAGAGTTTTATTTGATACTAAATACTTTTCTTTTACAGACATTAGCAATGCTGATTTGTACTTATTTTCCTTAACAAATAGCACAGGTCCTCAGTTTTTCAGGAAAGAGATATTCAACTTTCAGAAGTATTTATTAAAGTGGAAAGAAGATAGAAAGTATTTCACCTTCCATTTTCATGTATACTCTTGTTTTCCTTCCTAGACTTAAGACTAGTAAATGGCCCTCATGCATGTGCTGGCAGAGTGGAGATCTACTATTACAATGAATGGGGCAAAGTGTGTGATGATGGCTGGGGAATGGAGGAAGCTGAAGTTGTCTGCAAAGAACTTGGATGTGGACTTGCTGTTTCAGCACCAGGGGCATCCCACTATGGACAAGGAATGGGACCATTTATTCTGGATGATGTGAACTGTACAGGAACTGAGAATTTACTGAAACAATGCTCATCCAGGGCATGGACGATGCATGACTGTTCGTATGCTGAAGTTGCTGGAGTGCAGTGCACAGGTACTTGTATGGTGTTCAATTAAACTGATGCATTCATATTTCTAGCAGTCAGTGGTATTTGGTTTGATTCCTTCCACCTCCAATTGTTTACGATAAGAGTCAGCCAGCCACTTAAAAAGGTAGTGCTCCAGGATTGTATATGAAAAAGGACAATGGTGTCCAGCTGGTTTACCCAATTAACAAAAGTCTAAAATAATGTGTCACTTTTTATAATTTTTTCTATTAAATTGTGATCCACAGCCAAACATCAGATGCATTATTTTAACCAGACAGAATACAGCAAAATGAAAGATGCTATTCAAAGCTGGCCCTACAAGTACAGCATTTTGTATTGATATTTTTTCTGAATCGGTAAAGAAAGGAATTATTTTGCTCATATTATTTCATCCTTTGTCTTTTAAGTCTTAGTGTTTGAAATGGGAGTATGACGATGTCAGTATCCTTTATGTAATGAAAGCCTTGTTATACTTTCTGCCTATGACTTACAGTAAAGTTAATTGGACTTCCTTTCTGAGTAATAGAAATATATTTTATAACTGCCAATGTGCAGCTTCAAAGCAGTTTGCATTTAAAATGCATTATTTATTTATCTGGAAAGTCTGACTTGGAACAAAGCCACTTTTCAGTGGTGGCCCAGGGAGAAACGCTCCAAACATGTCTTTGTAACGTGGGAGTAAATTCAAAAAAAGACAGAGCCAGCACAAAGTGTGGTATGACAATTTAATATGCCAAAAGATATAACAACACAGGTGAGGAAAAAAGTCCCAACACCCAAACCAAATATATACATACAGACAGATGCAAAAAGACCTCCTATTGGTTAATTTAAAGATGTTCATTTAGACCAGGAGGAGCCCCCCAGTTTAATTATCCATTTCTTTTCTTTGACATTTAAAATAGTATGCCAGCCAGATTTGTCCCTACAATTCCCCAATATATAATCAGTTATGGTAAATCTAAATGAAGCAGTATTATGTTTACAGTATGTTTAAAGAGATCATTGGACTGCCTTTTATTCTTTATATCACACATATGCTCCCCAATTCTAAATTTGAGTAGTCTCGAAGTTTGGCCAATGTAAAATGCAGAGCATGGACAAGTGGCCAAATAGATTACACTACTTGTGCTGCAATTTAACAAAAACGTGATATTAAAGACTGTGGATGTGTTTTTGCTGGTAAATTCCTTGACTTTATTCACCCTATAACAATGGGAATGATGGCCACAAGGACACATTCCACCAATTTGTCCCCCGTGAATGTCCTTTGGATGGAGGAAGTCCCCTATGATCAAACCTTCTGTAATGACTAAATAGGGAACCCAATGTGCGGCCCCTATGGAAGGAAAAAGAACATCTATCCCCCAAATGGTCAGACAATCTTTTTTCTGCCATCAAGATGTTCCAGTATCTATTGATAGTGTGCATAAATGATTTGGTATTCCTGCCAAAAGTGGTAACAAATCTTATCCTAGACTGGGTGTCTGGTGGTTGTACTTGATATTCCAATAGTTTAGCCCTATCTTGTCTTGAAGCAAATTGACACGCCCTGCTAATGTCCCCTGGTTTGTAACCCCTATCCTGAAACTGATGGCTCATATCTTATTTATAGCGGTCATATGTTGAAGAGTTGGAGCAAATCCTTCTGACCCTTAGAAACAGATTTTGGGATGTTCTAGATTATATGTTGTGGGTGGAAGCTGGTAGCATGCAAGATATAATTATACTGGGGAAATTTCCTATATACCTTGGTATCCAAGGTATTATCAGGAGTTCTACTCACAAAACATCCAAAAAGGTAATTTCAGTCATGCTGAAAGTAACCTTGAATATGATGCCCCATTTATTCTCATTAAGATGGTCAACAAACTCTTGCAAGAAAATATCATCCGACTTCCACTCCAACTAACAATCATTGAGGCATCGTCTCCAAATATCAATCTCATTGATATATAAATTGTGGCAAGGATCATAAATCAACTCCTCCTTCAGGTATGCCATGAACAGGTTGGTATAAATGGGTGCAAAGGAGGCCCCCATGGCTGTTCTTTGTATTTGCCAAAAGCATTGATCTTGAAAATAGAACACGTTTTTTGTTAAAACGTGTTCAGCCAGGCAGACAAGAAAGGTATTAAAACCTGGTTCATATAATTCAGATCTGTCCAGCCAATACTGTAGGGCTATCAACCCTGCCCAATGTGGGATGTTGGTATACAAAGAGGTGACATCCAGGGTACATAAAAGCCAATCCTGTTTTAGCTGCATTTCTGAAATGATACCCAAAAATTGGGTAGTGTCCTGGATATGGGCTCGCACACAAGCCAACAAGGGTTTCAAATATAGTGTTAGAAATTTGGAGAGGGGTTCAGTGAGGGAGCTCCTGCCTGCCACTATAGGCCTCCCTGGTGGATTTTTGGGATCCTTGTGGATCTTAGGTAAAAGATAAAGGTACTGTTGTTTAGGGTCAGGTATGAAAATGTCTGCCTGATAATGATGCCTTCCTCCTGGGCTTCATCTAGAAAGGTGGCAATTTCCATTTTCAATCTCCTCACAGGGTCCAATGGCACAGCCATATAGTATCTTCCCTCTTCTAACTGTTTTGATGCCCCCCCACAATAAGAGACCCAATCTTGTATCACAACTGCTCCTCCTTAGTCCGCAGATAGGATAGGTTCATAGATTCATACTAAGCTTACTGCCCTTGCAAGCCATTTTAAGCTTAGCCAATTATCCCTTGTGAGACTCAAACCCTGCACCTTGTGCTTGCAAGACAAACACCTTAACCATTAGGCCACCCTCCCAACCATATGACAATATCCCTGTTATTCCTCAAACTATCTATGCATTCTAACTCTACCTTAGATAAATTATTGGAAAAGTTCTTATATTCACGAGGATTAAAGTATAGATCTTTGAGAACATTAGATTCAAAAATCGATACAGTCGGTGACATGGGGGGCATAAAGGTGGATCCACAAAATTTAAAACCTCTCTGTGTATTAGTTGGAGCATTTTCAAAATGTAGCCTTAGATTTAATAAGTGATAAAAATCCATCACGTCCTGAGCCAGAATATGTTCAGGAACAAAAAAAACAGGTAAAAAGTTCAGCCCCATGTTCAAGATCTTTATTTCAGTTTCAAACAGGGTTACAGAAGAAATACTGTGCACATTCATACAGGTATCTACCTTTGTATTATCAATTTGAGGAGCCCTTTCAAATTGTTTGTTGCTCTTATGTTTCCTCCCCCCTCTCCTGATCCTGACCCTAAAGGGTGTTGCAAGTTACTTCGCTTGAGGTCTGGTGACACAGTTATATGGCCATCATCAACCTCAGTGTGGGATGATGATTCATCCACTGAAGTAAGAGGATCTCTATTTCTTTTGAGAATGGATGTGGCTCTCTTCTGTTTAGGAGTGAATGTTTTTTGTCAGGAAACATAAATTTAACATTTTTAGAAATATCAAAAGGTTTACCTTTCTCATAGTCACCTGCATCCCTACTAAATTTCTTCATCTTTTTTTCTTTAAGTAACTTTTCCAAATCAAGTAGTTCAGTACTAAGTTGGTTCAGACAGGATGTATAACAAGATAAGGTCTCAAAAACATTGAGATTCTGACATAAAGTTTCAACTTCCTGAATACCATGTTGAAACATACTTTCATAATAGGCTGCTAAGGCATCCACAAAACCCATGGATGCCTGCTGTTGTACCTGTGCCCACTGTTCAGAAAGTAGCTGGTTGACACTATGTACCAAGGATTGTAACTTGACTCTGAGTCCCCTAGGTGTAATTTGTTTGTCAGTTTGAGGAAGGCCACCTTACATTGATTGGCCGGATCATTCTCTATAGGATTGTCCCTATTGGTTAAGTTGGCAGGTCCTAACCCAAATACCTCCAAATCATCCATATCAGATGACAAACCTTTAATAAGAGAAGCCAAATCCATGTCAAACATATATATTGACCAATTAACAATCAACAAAAATAAAAAAGTCGAAGTATACGATTGCCAGACCAGCATCTAATGGAGGAGAAGACCAAAAGCCTTTAGATTAACCCTGCAACAGGGCAGAAAAACACATATATAACCACCCAATATCACTCGATGTCCCAAACCATAAGATCCACAATCAACTCAATATATTAGAACATAATGTGTCAGCTATAACACATGTACAGTCAAAACCAAGTAGGGAATTAAATATTCAGTAATCCCTACTTATAATAGGGTATTCACCCTCTAAGACCAAATTATACAGTGATACAATAAGTAGCTCTTGTTGTGAATGTCCATTCCGGTCCTATAAATCAGTTTTAAAACCACATACAATGCTACGTATCACTTAATTCAAAAACCAACAGGACCAAAAATTATCAAAAGATGGGGTCCCTAATATGGTAGACCCACTCGATAAGATCCTGATAAAGTTGATAAAGAATAATTGCCTGATACATGTGAAAGCATACATCAAAACATTTTTCAAACTGTAGTGAACCTCACAGCTGGGACAGAAATATAACTTGAAAACATACAAAGATACCAAAATACTAATGGTGGTTCCCTTCCAAATGATGAAGGCCTGGCTATTCCCCCAAAATCATCATAGAGTACAGACCATATGTAAGGTGGACCTTCTACATTAACATACAGGCATTATAGCTTAACAATAAAGTTTCAACAAAAAACATAAATCTATGACTACACTAACATGATAAGACCCCTACAAAAATATTTATAATTATAATAGCTGGCCCTAATCAAACCCATATAAAAATGGGTCAAAAGTGGGCTTAAAGTCCTATATTAGTCAACAACCCTAGTGTATTAATATGATCCAGTATAAATAGTAGGACTGGACCTCTACATTACTGCCTGACATAGAAAAACAAGTAGAAATAGATATAGTCACCAAATAGCAAAACCTTGATATTGTCTCAATGCTATGTACAAATAACCATATGCAATTAGTAGGAAAAAACATTCATAGATAATTCCAATTATTCAAAAAAGAATTCCATACATTCATATCAACCCCAACCACCCAATTATACAATCCAGCCCCACATGGATATTTAAAAAATAGTAGGTTGATGGCCAGATTATGCTAGAGTCCTTGTTAATAACCAGTTTCAAGTTCAGAGTCCTGATAAAGCAAACAAAATGGAAGCCTGTTCAAAAAAGAATATAATAAAATAAACTGGAAATATTATCCAGAGAAATGCTAGGTCAACAAAGCAAATCAATAACTTTGTTAAAGACCAAATATTCACAAAAATTGAGATAAACAAGAGACAATCCCACTAGACAGTAGCTCCATACACAAATTAGTAGCTCCATACACAAATTATTCCTCCGTTCAGGGCCTAGGCGCAGGTAGATGTAGCCACCGTCCAATCACCATGGAAGTATAAATGATGAAAAAAATTATGAGAAAAAATTATAGCCAAATCCTGCACAGTATTTGGATAATTAAACCCAATAGACAGTGTATACCATGACGGGCGATCCCTCCAATCGATTGTTGTACCTAAAAAGAACTGGGGTGCCAACAAATGAGGTATGCTCCACAGAGTTTAATATTCCAAAACGGAGGTGGATGTAGATGAAATCCAGTCAACATAACAAGAAACCATGAAATGAGCATCCATTGTTGTTGATAATAACCACATAGAACACCAACAGTCGAACGATGGGGGTAGGATAATCCCAAAGATTGAGATAAACCATAGGCAATCCCACAACACAGTACCTCAATACACCAACTGTTTCTCCATTCATTTCCTGGGCCCAAATAGATATGTGCACCATCCGATCACTGTGGAAGTATAAGCAATAACAAAAGTAGCCAGATCATCAACAGTGTTTAAATAATTAAACCAAATAGTGCATACTGCGACAGGCCGTCCCTCCGTCTGATTATTAGGCCTAAAAGAACTATATATCCCACCTGTTAATGATGCAAAAATAAGTACCAGCAAGCAATATCTACTCTAGAAAGTCCAATGTCCCAAAGCCAAGCTGAATTTAAGTAAAGTAAGTCAGCAAAACCAAAGTCCAATAGGGAATCAAAAACGAACATCCACTGTTGTTGATGATGATCACACAGAATGCCAACAGTGAGAACCAAGCAAAGCAAACCCAAAGTCAGTCCAACTCACACATACAATCCCCTATTGGTTAATTTAGAGATGCTCATTTAAACCAGGAGGAAAAAGCCCCCTCAGTTTAATTATCCATTTCTTTTCCTTGACATTTAAAATAGTATGCCAGCCAGATTTGTCCCTACAATTCCCCAATATACAATCAATTATGATAAATATAAAATAAGCAGTATTATGTTTACAGGCATGTTTAAAGAGAGCATTGGACTGCCTTTTATTCCTTATATCACTCATATGGTCCCCAATTCTAAATTTGAGAGGTCTCTATGTTTGGCCAATGTAAAACGTGGAGCATGGACAAGTGGCCAAATAGATTGCACTACTTGTGCTGCAATTTGCCAAAAACGTGATATTAAAGGCTGTGGATGCATTTTTGCTGGTAAATTCCTTGGTTTTATTCACCCTATAACAATGGGAACAATGTCCACAAAGGACACATCCCACCAATGTGTCCTCCGTGAGTGTCCTTTGGATGGAGGAGGTCCCCCTATGATCAAATCTTTGTAATGTGGGAGGAAACCAGAATACCCAAAGAAAACTCACATGAACACAGGGAGGACATGCAGACTCCACACAGAAGGCACTCCAGCCATGAATCAAACTAGAGAACCTCTTTGCTGTGAGGTGACAATACTACCACTGCACCACTGCACCATCCATCAAGGAAGCTTTATTCTACTTTGTCCTCTTTTCTAACAAAACAAAAATGTTTAAATTATTATAAGAAATTTCCATATCTCTCTACCTCTTAGCACAAGCAATATTGGCAAAGCCCCAAATCATGGGGAGGGAGGAGACGCATAAATAGGAATATATTTTAGCTATTCGTCTTAGAAACTAATACACTTTCAAGAATAACTGAACTTATGTTCAAATGCATTTTCTGAAGAATATATGTCATTTAGTGACTTAATTTCTCAGTGATTTGCCCAAGAACCACAACTTTTGAGGCCAAAATCTGGACATTCTGCAAAAATCTGAACAGTTGGTATGGACATTTCTTTCTTTCTGTCGTTGTTTATTTTGTTTTATTTTATTTTTTTACTTCATCAGTCCCACCAGATATGTACTTATTTTCTAGGAAAATTTGCAGTGATATTAATACAGATGGGGAAACTTGATCAGGAATTGTGTTTTTATTATATTGTTATTTTACTAATACATTTTATTTGCCACTCTTAAATGTGTAGCTGCTTGTCCTGAATGAACTTATAATCAGAAATGAAAAAATGACAAAAAATAAAGTTAACTATATAAAATATGTACTGAACTAAACAAAGAGAGAAAAAGTATCAGTAAAGGATAAATATAGATTATCAGTATAAGGTAAGAAAAATGTATTTTTAATATAATCGAGTTACAACATCCTTGTCCTGAGGCATTTTGTAACATTTACAAACCTGTTTTTTAGCACAATGAGGAGCAAATCTGCATGAGTAAAAACTTCACTGATAGTCATACATAAGTGCTTGGCTAGCTGGCCTTTTGGGCTATTTTAAAGCTATCCAATTTGTTCTCAGAAGTGGATATTAAACGATTGTACCTTGTGTCTGTGATGTAAAAACATTAACCATCATGCCAACCCCAACCCACTGCTATGGTTACACAGATATTAATACTTGTTCACATAATTATAATTAAATTTGCATATTATTTAGTTACTTGATTAATCTAAAATTATGATTATGTCTAGCTAAAATACTAAAGTTATTAAAACTATATATATATATATATATATATATATGTATTTATTTATTTTTATTTTACATTGTGTATACTCTGTAACTGTTTGGAGCTTTTCTCCCCAGGACTCCGCTGAAATCAGACACTAGCTGTCCAACTGGATCATCCTAGTAAACAAATGTTAAATAAAATAAATGAAATATATATATATATATATATATATATATATATATATATATATATATATATATATATAAAATTAAATTCCTTCTCATATAGACATATCTATTTTCAACTTTAAGCACTGGTGTCAAACCTTTCAGTTATTAAAATTGATGCTTATGCTGTTATACAAAATCACACACACAGACCAATGTTTGGTCCAAAACAAGGCGTACTACTTTAACAATGTATTGTTTTCTGTGGAAATAACAGGATGACTGCACAATTTCAAGAGCAAACCTTTTGAAAATCCTTTTGTTGTGGCAACACACAAATGGTACTTGGTTCTCCCACTACCAATACTACAGGCAAATGAAAGGTTTGTACAAACCAAGGAATACCACATAATTCAATTGTTATATATGCTTTCAACATAATTCTCACAAATTGTGCACACATTTACAACAGGAAAGTCAATTTTATATGATTGCCAGTCACCTCTCACTGTGCCCAGAACTCCCCTAGAGGTGTCTACGGACCATCTTAGAAGCCTTGCACATTTGTATCATTGGCAATATAGTACATTACTTTTCCCTAAACCAGTTTTAACAATAACAGTTGTGATGAAAGTTAATAAGCTGTTTATCGGAGAAAGTAAATACCTGCTGAAAATGCCTATGCCAACAGTGAACTATAAGATGTTCATGTAGATAAACATTTCACTTTCTGATGTATGTATATATATATATATATATATATATATATATATATATATATACATTTTCTGACATGTTAAAAATATAGAATGTGCTTGAAAAATATAATCGTACCATACCTTAGCCAGATCAGAAGTCTTCTCTGCAGATAAATCAAAAGGAATATCAATTGTCTATGTTCTCCAAATACACAAGTCTCCTCACCTTCAAGATTTCTAGGTACACAGTTACCTTTTTATAGTATAGATCCAGGCCTCTGATTATGGTGAAGATGCAAATGAGGTGTTAATTCATTTGAATTGCTGAATCCCAAATCTTTGACTTCATGTAGCAGGTATAAACATAGTGTCGGCACTACCTCAGTGTCAGTTGTTAATGGATTGCAACTGTGAATGATTAGTGGGAGGGAGAAGGAATATGCAACAGCAGTTCAGACTACCTTACCTGCACTGGGTGTGTCACCCAGGATACACTTACAAAGTTCAGAATTAACTGTCGCAAACTTTTAAATAAAAGTGAACTGCACACATTTCTCACTTTTTGTTCACTAATAGCCAAACTCTTCTGCCTTTGGTGAAAACTGTTTTACTATTATGTCATTTTATTATACATTTAAAGGACAATGATACCAAATGCACTATAGACTGCATGCCTGAGAGTGCAGCACAGATAATAGAATAATGAACACAATACAAAGGAAAACAGAGCTGCATTGATGTAAACAACACTTATGACTGGTTGTGTGACCACTCAGTGCAATAAGTATGTAATCAACACATGTAAAAACAAGTGAGAGTGTACAAATGTAGATGTCTTGTTAATACTGTGAAGGAAATGTGACTTGGTTGCATGTACATTGATTTGCATTCATGCTGTAAAGTTATTTCTGTGGCAAAGAGAGATAAGGCAACCCTATTGTGATTTGTGGGTTCATTAGTATGGTGGTCCAAATCCAGAGTTATGTAAAGATCGTTAAGGTGTGTTAAAATGTATTTTGTAATGTTACTTATGCTTCTTTTTTATTTTAATACTTGCGCAACTTAGAGCAAATACAGTGAAACAGGTAAATAAATTATAATTAATAGAAGGTGCTTCTATGATAAGGACAGCATAAATTGGAGCTGTGATCCAAGTGTGTGTGTATAGCACAGCTGGTAAACATGATGAAACACACAGCACATGTGACATGTAGATCATGGTTCAAGTCTCACATTTAACAACTTTTAATGATGAAAAATCATAAACACGTTTTGCAGGAATAATACATGTTGAGCTTTGCCTGTCTCATTTGTCCATTGCTCACCTCCACTCAAACATGGCATAATACCTCAGACAACAAGCAGACATTGTCAATTTCAGAAAAAAGATACATTTTTACCTTTCATCATGCAAACACTCTGAGCAGCTTCCTTGGTTGTCAGCGTGCTTCCACAACACCTGCAGACTTGTCAGTTTCTGAAGGATGCATTGTAACATGGGCAGACTTCCATCACACAAACATTTTAATTGGTGTAGCATGACGGTCAGCACTCATACACAGTTATAAAGATTACCCCTGCTGCTTAATCACACCTGTGGCAGCATATGCAAGTCAATTTCCACAATACAAGTGAGCCAGGGTTCTAATCCAGCAACTCCAGGCTTTTTTTTAAATGTTGGTCCACTATAATCTATATAAAAATAATTATACATAAAAATAACTAGCAGAAGTATTCAATAAACTCTGTGTAGGCTCCATGTAGAGCTTTCATGGAGTGTATCCATGTATACCTCCATGATGTGCTCTTGGCAATCTGAAATGCATATTAATGTTGTGTGAGGTTGCCCCAGTAGTGTTAGCCAGCAAACCTCATAGAACAACATGGATAATGAATTCCTGTACAGGACAGCACCAAAGGCCCACCCCCTTCCTCCCAACATCTTAGTCCTAAACAAAAACATCTCTCAGTAGTTAGTGCTGACTATCCTGAATGATTATTATAAGACCACAAATTTTAGGAGAAAGACAGCAAAAATACCAGTCAAAACCATCAAAAGACTGCCAGAACTTATAATATCCATATCATTTGATTTTTCTCATATTTTTTTATTTATGCTACACATTTCTCACTTTTTTGTTCACTAGTAGCCAAACTCTTCTGCCTTTGGTGCACTTGGGTATGCTTACCCCATTTGTGCAACAGGACCACCCATGTATCAGACTTGATCCAGACATCCAAAAATAGAAACCAGATGCTTTCAATTGTTATTACTCAGCACTGCTGGGTTCATAGGTTCATAGATTAGTACTAAGCTAACTGCCCTTGCGAGCCATTTTAAGCCTAGCCAATTATCCCTTGTGAGACTCAAACCCTGCACCTTGTGTTTGTAAGACAAACACCTTAACCATTAGGCCACCCTGCAAACCTAGTAAGTAGGGCTGCACTGCGCGCATACCATCAAATTAACATTACATAATAATATAAAGACTGCAAGTAGCACATTCTGTGGCAACATGTTTAGAGTGCTAGACACTGCAATGTGTAGCCACACTTTCTAACTTCTGTCTTAATTGTTGTACCAGAAATCTGCTGGAATAGGATTGTATGACAGTCTCATGCATGAGGCTTACTAATCACAAATGGACATATACAGGGTTGGGAGGGAGGCTTAATGGCTAAGGTGTTTGCCTTCCAATCACAAGGTGCAGGGTTTGAGTCTCACAAGTGATAACTGGCTAGGGTTAAAATGGCTTGCAAGGCCAGTTAGATTAGTACTAAACTATGAACCTATGAACTAGTAAAATAATGCCATTACTCACATGTTACTTAATTTTCTGTACAAATACATCATTATTTACTTGCATACTGTACCACGTTTATAGATACAAAGGATATCTCATACTACTCTACAAGACTACAGTGTAGGCTAAGAACTTTCTGTACAAATCCACCACTATTAACTTGATTACTGTACCACGTTAAGAAATACAAGGATATGCAATAATATTATTAAAAATGTATCCTAGGTTCAGGCCCTACCTTGCAAATGCAGCAGTTGGCACAGTTTTAGTTCAGGGCAGACTCTGTCTGATGCAAGCAGTACACAGCCAATACATAGGCTGTGTGAGTTGCCTGGCATAATTTTTAATGTATGTATGTGAGTAGGAGGAAGGTATTAGTTCCTAGGTCCGTAAGTGGTCAGTGAATGTGCTATGCATTGTCTCTTAGCCAAAGCAAGGACATACTGAACATGTCTATGTTTGACTACAGGGATAGCAGCTGGGGTTCCTCCTCTGAGTCCTCCTGTGACTGTGACTATGACTGGGACTGTGGTGACCCCAGGCAATGGTGGGAGGATGTGTGTCCCCTCCCCTTGCTGATCCTGCTGCAGCTGTTTCCACAAGATCAGACTGTGGAGCATAGCAGATACTGTGAATATGTCTGTACATGTGGGTGGACTATACTGCAAGGCTCCACCAAATATATCTAGGCACCAAAACTGTGACTTTAGAAGCCCAAAAACATGCTCTATGATGTTCCTAGTTTGTGTGTGTGTCTTATTATGGCATTCTTCTGTGGGTGGGTTTGCATTTCTGATGGCTGTCATCATCCATGGTTCCAGGGTATAGCCAGCATCCCCCAGCAAATGGCCTTATGGGATATCCCCCCTAGCAAACATCTGGTACAGCTGTGATGTGTGCCAGATATAGGAGCTGTAATACCTGCCCGGGTTGCCAGCGTACACATTCAAAATAATCCCCTAGGCATTGTACATGACTTGGCAGTTGGTGGAGTGGTATCCCTTGCAGTTAATGTAGATTCTACCCTGCTCACCAGGGGGTGCCTTGATGTGTACATGAGTGCAATCTATGACACTCGGTACTTCAGGGCAGTGTCCTGCAAGGTAGAACCATTGCATATTGCTGGCCCTCTCCTCAGGGGTAAAAGGAAAGGATATGAGTTCACTGGCATGTAGAAGCATAGCATCCAGGCTCTTACACACAGACGTTTACTTTAAGAGAGGGAATTGCACCACCAAGAGGATAGTTTATTTGATAGTGTATGATTCATGTGGTAGTTTTTATGTGGGCAAAATGGAAACATCCTTCAAAACTAGAATTTATGAACATTTATATTATATTCAAAACAAGAAAGATACAAATGCCTATTAACATTCTCTTGCTTGCCAAAGATTTGTGAAGTTTAAGTTTGGTATACTAGAAACTATACAGATTGATTCCGGGGGGGGGGGGGGGACTGGAAAAGCACACTTAGTAAAAAGGAGTTAAAATGGCAGTTAGGACTTGCTGCCTATCTCCCAGCTGGACTGAATGATTCTGTTTCATTACTTCCAGTTTTAAAGGAAAGAGCAGAAAGACTATAGGGAATTTTAAGTAGGGCTGGTTGGTGTCATATTATTATTATTTTATTTTTTATTTTATTTTACATCTGTTGGCTGGGATAGTCCGACTGGATACATGTCCATTTTTAATGGAGGCCCGGGGAGAAAAGCTCCAAGGTCACCAAAATTAGATTAAAAATTCAGTATTTACAGTAGCTAACATATATAAAGAAGCAATAATATGATTACCATTAATACAGATGTTACATACCTAAACAAATAATAGTAGTTCTGGGGTTAACAAAAAACAGAGAGTAAGTTTTCATTAAGTTGTTCTAGTCAGCAAGCATGCTGATTAAGTCATACAGTTATTTACAGATACAATATTTACAGTTGTTACATGCCACATGCCATTATTATTATTATTATTATTATTGGGCAGCCACGGTGGTGCAGCGGTTAGTGTTGCCACCTCACAGCAAGAGGTTCTTCGGTTCAATCCTCGACTGGGGTGCCTTCTGTGCGGAGTCTGCATGTCCTCCCTGTGGTTGTGTGGGTGTGCTCTGGTTTCCTCCCACATCCCAAAGACATGCTGTAGGTGGATTGGACACTCTAAATTGGCCCTAGTTGTGAATGTGTGCCTTCTGTGGAAGGTTGGGTACCGGGCTGGCAACTCAACACCGTAAAACTCCACTGCCAATCATGAGCCGACAGGTGATCCACTGTGGCGACCCCTAACCAGGAAAAAGCCAGAAGAAGAAGAATTATTGTTATTATTATTATTTTACCATGTCACACCTTCCTTTCTATATTTTTGCCTGTTTATTCTCCATTTAATGTTTTTTATTTAATTTTTTAAATAAATCTTTAAACATATTGGGATACTTTTAAGTCCATGTCAAACTGATTATATGCTATTTTTATTGTACAAGTATTAGAGTGTTTTATGGTTAAGTTTTTTAACAAGGTTTTGCTTTTTACTGGCTATAAATGCTTTATTGTAATCTTACTATATTCCACCATGTATATTAGTGGGAAGGGAAAAACACATGGTCAATGTATTATTATTTCATTGGTTCTTTTCAAACCAATGATTACACATCTCTTGTTATTTAAATTAGTGAAAAGTTCAAGTTGTTATTCTGATGAAGTCCCCTGTTTAGAGGGATGAAAGTGATTAATTGTATTTTGTGTAATAAATTACTTTTCCTACTGTACCTCTGTTTGATACATGCTTTTGTTTTGGTTGAACAAACTAGAAATATCATAGAATGTGTGTTTGGGCTTCTGACGTCATGGTTCTGGTGCCTAGATATATCTGGTGGAGCCCTGCAGTACTCTCCAGCCACATGTGCACATATATTCACAGTATGTGCTATGTGCTATGCTGCATAATCTGATCTTGCGGAAATAGCTGTAGCAGGATCAGCAAATGGAATGGATACACAGCCCCCCACCAGTGCCTAGGTCACCACAGTCAATGTCACAGGAGGACTTGGAGGAGGAACCCCCTGCTGATGTCCCTGTAGGCAGACGTAGGTGTGCTCAGTACACCCTGGCTTTGGCTAAGAGACAACGAATAGCACATTCACTGACAACCTAGGAACAAAGAGACTGACACCTTACTCCTACTCATATATATACATATATATATATATATATATATATATATATATATATATAGATATATATATATTAAAATTGATGCCAGGCAACCCACACAACCTGTACTTATTCATATATTGGCTGTGTACTGCTTGCATCAGACAGAGTTAGCCCTGAACTACAGTTCGGTCAACTGCTGCATTTGCAAGGTAAATCTCTACCCTACACAGTACTTGTAAGGATTACTATGATATGGCAGTGTATGTATGGATTTGCTACATTTATGCAAGTAAATATAGTATGCTATTTGGACAGAAGTAACATCTACATGGGACTAGAGATGCCCATTTCACTATCATGTGCCCTGTAATAATCACTAGGCCTCATACATGGAATATTCAGTACATCAATCAAGGGAGATGTTAAACAATGGGGTTACATGATATTTGGACTACTGTGCATCCCAGCAGAATATGCAGTGTTGTTCCCCCACCCCCAACACAGCAGTGCTCCCATATAACTGCTTTAAACAGTAACAGTCGGTATTTCAAAACTTCGAACATATGGTCTGTGATCATATGGGTTTCAAAGTTTTGAATTTCGGCATTCTGAAGGGGACCCATAGCTGCACCTATAGGTTTGATAAGAGAAACTGTAACATATTTGTATATATTTCCGAATATAAACTGTATTCTTCATAGGCTTGAAATGTGAGACTGTAACTTGTATGTTAATGCAATATGTTTGTGCATATACTGTAACTTGCTTGTCTTTATCTGTTTGTAAGTTTGGAGCTTTTCTCCCCAGGTTTCCACTGAAAATGGACATGTATCCAGTTGGACTATCCCAGTCAACAAATGTAAAATGAAATAAATAAAATAAATTATATATATATATATATATATATATATATTTGGTTCTACCTGACATGACTGAAAGCTCATATGACTGAAAGCTCACATGGTCGACAGTTCATTTTATTGACATGAATTTGCCCCCCTCCCCAATGTTGTGCGACCTTGGAGTTGATATATATAGTTAGGGGAGGTGTGGGGGGCACAGCCCCCCACATTGGGGGGTGAGGGGGGCGAAGCCCCCCACCTAAAATTCATGTCAAGCAAATGAACTGTCGACCATGTGAGCTTTCAGTCATATGAGCTTTCAGTCATGTCAGGTAGAACTATATATATATATATATATATATATATATATATATATATATATATATATATATATATAAACATACATCTCTGTCTCTCCCCATATATATATATATATATATATATATATATATATATATATATATATCATATACACACACAGCTACATTTATATACATTCCTGTTATATACTTAAATATGTGTGTGGATGTCTGTATTGTCCTACATACCCTGATAATGGTGAGTAAAGCTGCATCATGACACCTATATAATATTGCTCAAAGGATCTATAGTAAGGGCTCAACAGTAGATTATGCACTTACTTACAGACCCATGTGCTTGCTGGATGTCACCACACATACAGCAACAGGTAAACAGGTGATGTCATGCATAATTTTGTTTACATATGCCTTGACAACAGGGCACATTGTTCCTGCCCACAGGCTTGGCCATCCAAATGCAAACAGCCACATATGGCCAAAATGGCAACTGTAGCTGCACAGCTAGGATATATTACAGTTATCTGACTGCTAGGCTAATAGATGCAGATAACAGTACAAAGCAATATCACTCTGCAGGCCACAGACGCTGTTCAACACAAGCCTAGTTTATGTAATTCACAAGTAGTTTGCCTGCAGTCATATATAAAATGGATGTCCGCTGTGGTGTGTGCAACAAGTACTGTAGTCTACAGTATATAAAACTAGAGAGGTAGGGGATCTAATCTTACTTCAGGCCACTTGGCATGTGTATCGATGCATCTACCTACAAAACAACTGAGAATCCCTTATTGAGTACCAAACTGCAATGTTGCTGCACTTGTTGAACCTGTAAGTTGATGCTGGCCTCCAAACTGCCCTCTTCTACAAGGCTTGCTGATGCCATATACCTTAAGACTACCAACGGCCATTCCACTGTTAGACTTAAGCTGTGGTGTGTGTGACATCTCTGTACAACATAAATAAGATTACCTCACTGACATAGAAAGAGGTCAGGTTTTGCAGTATTTTGGTTGTAGCAGGAGATGTGGGCCTCCAAATACCTGAACAGAACAAGGCCTGTTGATATCTATATGTATAAGATGCCCTAAAGAGATAGTAGTAGCAGACTTGAGGTGTGGCATGTGCATTCCGTACTGTGATGTGCAGTGTGTACTATTAGATATGTAGATGTTCTAATCTACTTACAGCCAACTTGGAGTGTGTGTGTGTGTGTGTGTGTGTGTGTGTGTGTGTGTGTGTGTGTGTATGTGTGTTGTGCAATGTCCTGTAAACATTAATTGCAAGTGGTGCTATCCTCAATGTAGCCAGGTTTGTGTGTGTGGCTGTTAGAGCATTTTACATCACCTTATGGAATCATAGGATATTTGAAATGTAATAGCCTAATGGCCCTAGAGCCCTTAAAATACTAGTCAAATTTTTACCATTACTTGCAGTATCAGCACCTACTGCAGCAGTCCACGAAGGACACAGGCAGAAGCCCTGTGGTGAAATGACAGTCACCCAGCCAATCATACAGATGGCATCTGATGAAGCCCAATGAGGTGCCCTGTTTGCCATTAGGCAGGATTCTATTTTGAAGGTGTGCTAAAGTCTGCAGGACAGATATCTCCTACCACAATGTATTACTAATGTCACATACTAGGTTAATGTCCTTACAGTGAATAATCTGTGTACTGTGCCACCTACAGATATGCAGTATTTCCAGTCAAGTAAGGTCTGATGTTGCCCCATATTCAAGGCATACATCACCTCTGAGTAGACTATATGCCACAGGCTACAATGACAGTGATGTTAAATAATCCCCATTGGATGGATACTGAAGACATGAAGTTCCCTTGTGAGGGACTATTGCGCTGTGTGCAATTGCCAGTAGTGCTTGGAAAGGTACATTACAAAATGGCCATTGCATTCAAATATTAGCATGCTGTGGGAAGAGTACATGGAGGTTATGAGAACGTCAATTTCAGTTGACAGTGCCCACAGTTATGACATGATTCCCTTCTTACCATCGGGGGGACATGGTGATTTAAGGTGCATTAGGTGTAAACCTGAGTGGCCAGGCCTGTGTGCCTAGGTCTATCCCCCCTGAGTATGTACATCAGGTGTTGCTACTGTTGTGCTACTTATCAGGAACATAGGTGTTACTGATGGAAATTATGCTACATATGTATTTTCATGGAGTTTATGGCCATTATGTCAACAGGCATTTGTTCATCAATACTCTCTTGTAGGATATTGACATAACTCACAGAGTTTATGACTGCTCACAGTTTGCAGGCATCAGCCAATGTTGTCAATCACGGAGATCCAGTTTTTGCTTGTACCATGGTTAAATGGATTCCAAGCAGTAGACGCCCCAGGACTGAGCCCTGTTGAACACTGCTGGTTACAGATCAGCTATTGGAGATGGATTCCCCTATTTTGAGTATGTGTTCCATCAGTGAGCCACTTAATGATCTCTATAATGATATTACTGTTGATGCCTAATTGGGTGATTTTGTCAATGATGCCTGTGTGGGGGATTGAGTCACACGGCTTGGCTAAATCCAGGGGGTTGTATGCCCTGATGTACCCTAATTCAGGTCCTTGGTGACTGCCTCAGACATGTCCACCAGGTTTAACAGCCATGCTCTTCCTTTCAGAAGTCCAAATTGTGTATGGTCAACTGTTTGTAGACTATATATATCTTTGCTGTTCAGCTCCATGATAATTTGCTCCACGGGCTTACTCATATGGCTACTCAGGCAAATTGGTCTATAGTTCCAGTGGTTGGTGGATGCACCACCTCTGTACAAGGGGATAACAGCTGTTATTGTCCAGTCAGCTGGGATGCAGACAGTGATTATGCTACAATTGCAAGGAGTTTCCAATGGTGTTAGCAATCCTTATTGGATCCCATGTAGGATGCAGCCTGGGATGATAGCATGTCCAATAGGTACTGTGCATCCTCCATAAAGAGGACAGTTATGATTTACTCTGTAGATATAGAAGGTATGGGACAGGTTGTACGAATATCATGTGGCACATGTGGTGGGGACAGGGGAGTGAATTGACTCAGAACCTGTGGGACAACAGGTTAGGTATGAGTACAGACTCATTATATGTGGTATCATTAAGTAGAAGTTTGCCAACAATCTGCGCCTTTCCTCTGAGGTTACACGTGTAACTACACTGTGCGTTGTGGTTGTCCTTTGTGGGGGAGGTTAATTCTGTCACATATTGCTTCTGCATGGTGTCACAACAACACTATGTGCTTGTTTTAGCTGAGGTGTGTGTCCCTCCATTTTAGGGGGGCTCCATCACACAGCAATGTCCACCTCTTTATTGTCCAGCCTGTTAAAGGCAATTATCCAGAAGGCAGGTTTGCTGTGCCATGAGGAGCTTGTTTTCCTCCTGTCAGGTACAGCAGAGTCTATGCTGTTGCATTGGTGCTTGGATAAAGTATGGGTGTAGACCTCTGCATAACTGCCTATCCCATCTGAGGAGGGGGTGCAGTCAAGCTATGTACACTATCCCATAGGTGGTAAAACATTGTTTTGTTGAAGTTTATTACTGTATTTTCTGCAAGGGGAGGAAGTGTAGGTTTGATAGTTTTAATGAGACTGATCTGTGGTCAGATCTCAGCAGGGAAGACCTCACAGTGGAGGGGCTGCAGTAGTCACCCATGTTGGTAAACACCTGATGCACTACTTTGGCTCTCCTTGTGGGGATGTCATGCCACTGATCCAGGGCAGTGTAATTAAGGACACCAAAAAAATAAAGAAACACAAATTTAACCACCAGCACCTTGCTTTCTTTATTCAGCAACAGTGATCTGGCGCCTCAGCATTTCGCCTTCAAGGATCAAAGTGTAACAATTTCAGCTGTTTTTTTATATTAAAACAGACAGCCTATTAACAGGATCCAATAATACAATCAACCAATTTAAACATCAATTAATACACACAATTCCTATAACTCTTCAAAAACATATAAATTATCATTTTATAAACATATTATATTAAATATTTTATATCAAATCAATTTATTCAGATTCAAAATTATCAAACAGACTATCAATGTATAATTTATATAAATAAAGAACCTAAGCACTTATCCATTTAATTACCTAGTTCTTGATTTAAACCTAAAGGTAATAAGGTTTCTAATTTGAGTATCATCCTGATTTCCAACTCAAGCAATTTACTAATATAATTGCCCCCTTTAGGTAGAAAGGGTTTAGCAAGTACACAGAAAAATAAATCACGATCAGAACCACCATGCATTTCATAGAAGTGATTGGCTATAGGACTAAAATTATTATGGTTCCTCACATCCCTAAGGTGTTCAAGAACCCGAATTCTTTCCATAAGTTTAGTTTGCCCTATATACCACCTTATGTTAGGACAACTGCATCCCAGAATATATACAACTTTTGTTGACCTGCAGCTAAAATAATACCTAGAATTAAATAATTTCCCATTAATCAATGAACCAGATAGATTTCTCCCTCTGGTGCATATACTGCAATGGCCACAAGGAAATGTCCTCAATGGCAAATCAGTATTACGCCTTACAATAAAATTATAGTTTAACAATTCTTTTAAAATTTTTTTTCTTTACTGAATGAAAAAGTAAAATATGTTAAGTTGTCCATCTCCCCTTCATTCTTGCTGGATGGGTTCGGAGCCGACCTCGGCTCCAACTCGGCCACTCTAAAAGCTTGAGAGTTGGTTCCACTGGCTCGAGGCTCCCCTTATATCCCACAATGCTAGGCGGTATTACCTCAGATCTCGTTTGCCGCTACAGCGATCGAGGTGTATTGTTTCTACCGGCTTCAGGTCAGTTATTATAGATTACTCTATAGTTAAATTAAACCCCTTTAATTTAGTCCTTTATAGTTAATTCCCTTAACTTAGTGGATTTTGACCCTTTCTTTCCTGTTTATCCACCCTTTTTTCCTCAAGAACTTATTAGTTCTTCCCTCAGGCCTTCGGGCCCTTCCATCCCCTTAGTGGAGTGTATGTGTTTTTTTTTAGGGATCTGAAAAAGAACTAATTTTTTTTTAGTTAACCTTGTGGACAGTGTAATCGGTGTGTTTGTGTGTGTGTGTGGTTACACTTTCCTTGAAAATGTCTAAGGAGTCAAAGGTCTCAGGCTTCAAGAAGTGTGACTCGTGCTGTCAGAAAATGTCTTTGACAGACGGTCACACTTCTTGTGTATACTGCCTGGGACCTTTACACCTGCAGGTCTCTTGTGCTGTATGCCATGGCTTCAGCCCTAGAGTCCTGCAGGAAAGAAAAAACAAACTTATCTTAAGAGGTTTGCTTAAGCCTGAGGGTTCCCCTACTGCTACTTCGGGCAAACCCTCTAAGGCTTCTAGGTCCTCGACTCCAGCTTCTGAGTCGAGGCCGAAACCTACTGCTACATCGGCTCCGGCTGGAGCTGATGAGTCTCGAACTGCAGCTTCTGTGGTTCCCTCGGCTCCGGCTGGAGCCGAGGCATTGGAAATTCCTGGGTCGGCTCCGATCAGACCATCGGAACCGACATCTAGAAAGAGGTCCAGGTCACCGTCCCTTGGCTCCGTTCATTCAGCTCCAGCGTCTCCCTTGCTGTCTGAACGGAGCCATAGATCTCACTCCTCTAGATCATCGAGGCTTTCGGATCATGACCTTCAGAGGGTAGTGAGTCGACTTCTTAAGTCTGAGGCACTGGCCCAAATGCTTCAGAGCCTGACTCATCAGTCGATGCTTGACCCTATCCCTCAAAATGTTCCTCCTCCGACTCCTTTGAGCTCGGAGCCGGGGCGTTTCGGAACTGAGACTGTGGTAGCGTCGGAACCGATACAATTGTCTTCAGTTCCGTCGTCAGCTCCGATTTCTTCCTTGGAAGAATCTCGGCGCCGGACTTCCCTCGTCGGCTCCGAGGGGGTGAGTGGCATCGGACCCTTGTCCGACCCCGCTCTCCCTCTCGGTGCTTCGGCGCTGGTGAGTTCGGCTCCGACATCGGCCTCGGAGCCATCACTGTCAGTGCCGAGGGGGGTTCTCAGCTTTTCAGAGCGGGGACCTCTGGCTCTGCCTGACAGGGGTGCATTCGAGGTCATGCGGAGTGTGTTGGAACCTGGTTCAACTCCACAGTCGGCTCCGTCCGCCCTTCCCTCTTCGGTGCCTCAGGGTATGTCTACTCACTCCCTCATCCCAGACCGCAGAGAGCCAGCTTCTCAAGAATCCCCTGTGGGGATCTCATCCTCTTCCGAGGCCTCTCCTGAATTGACAGGGGAGCCCCCTAGGAAGAGAAAGTGTAAGAGGAAGCACATAGACTCACCTGAGTCTGTCACCTCTGACACAGATTTAGAGGATTCCGAGGGTTCCCCCCGTTCCCCTTCTGAAGATGTCTCCTTTGCAGACATTCTAGAGATCCTGAAACAGAGGGGAAATTGGCCAGCCCTTAACCCTTCGGAGGATGAATCTGTGTATCTTGAGGCGTTTGGCTCTCGCCCTTCCACCTCCTGGGTGTCCCCCCCTTTGACCCCCTCATGCAGGTGATAGCAAAAAAGCTTGGACGGCTCCTGACTCAGTGGACCCCACCCCCAGGAGACCTTCAAAGTTTATCACAGCACCAGCAGATAAGCAATTTCTGACCAAGGGAGTTTCTGTGGATGCTATGGTGGTAGCTGCTGCCACTAAGAAGGAACTAGCTGATCCTTCGGTGCCTGTCCATCCTCCTAACAAAGAATCTAGGTCTATGGACAGGAGTGCGGAAGCGGATGTTTTCGTCAGCGACCTTTGCTATGCGTTCGCTGAACTACCTATGCCATTTCACTCGTCTTCAAAGAGACTTGATCAAGGAAGCGAGTGAGATATTGAAGGACCCTACAGCTGCGGGTTTTCAGGACAAGATGAACGCTCAGCTGGCTACCCTAAACTCTATAGCTAACTCTTCCATGCGCCTCCTTTCATATGCGGCTGATGGAGCGAGCAGAGCCGCAGGGACAGGTGTCGCCTTACGCCGGCATGCCTGGATGCGGCTATGCAATTTTGCGGACCCCTTTAAAACGTCTTTCACTAATTCCCTGTTTGATGATCATCTCTCTTTGGTCCTCAAGTGAAAGAAACTTTGACGAGGTGCGAGACGGATGGCAAAACTCTTTCTGCCGTCGGAGTCCATTTTTCTACTCCTTCTAGGCCTTACCCCAAAGGCCAGAAAAGTGGGAAAATGTGGTTCCGCAAACAATCTCAAGGGACTTTGCCTGGCGACAGAGTCGGTTCCCTCCAGAGGCAGAGGGGGGAACAATAATGGTAGACGTCACCCTAGAGGCAGGGGGGGTCCGCAGAACCAGGGCAATCGAGAAACCTTTTTCGATAAGCCCTTCCAGCATCCCTGAGGTGTTGCCCGACTGTCCACCTTTGGAGGCAGTCGGGGGACGATTGTCACTGTACCCAGAAGCCTGGCGATCCCTAACTCAAGACAAGTGGGTACAGTCCATCATTTCGAAGGCTATTCCATTCCGTTCTTCGTATTCCAAATCATTCAATAAAATGCCTTCCAGATGTACCACCCGCTCAAAGGGATCAAGCAGCGTTGGAAATATCAAAGTTGCTTGCAAAAAGAGCCATTCAGCCAGTGCCAGCAGACCAGCAAGGATCCGGAATCTACTCCAAATTCTTTTTGGTTCCAAAGAAAACAGGGGACTGGAGACCCATTTTGGATCTCAGTATCTTGAACAAGTTGGTCAAGAAAACAAGATTTCGGATGGTCACGCTACAATCCATCCTACCCCTATTGGGAAAGGAAAACTGGATGTGCTCTATAGACCTCCAGGATGTGTACTATCATATAAAAATGAACAGATGCTCCAGGAGATTCCTCCGCTTCCGGCTGGGAACCAGTCACTTTCAATTCAGAGCCCTGCCCTTTGGTCTCACCACTGCCCCCCGGGTGTTTACCAAATGCATGGCAGTGGTAGCTTCTCACCTGAGACGTCAAGGATTCCAGGTGTTTCCATATTTGGATGACTGGCTCCTCACAGCTCCTACCAAGCATCTTCTTCTAATAGCCAGAGACTACACCTTTCGCATTTGTCAAAAGTTAGGTATCTTAATAAATTGCGAAAAGTCTGTTTTGTCGCCTTGTCGTGCTATTACCTTCATAGGCGCAAATCTAGACACAGTCAACATGTCTGCGAGACTAACAGACCAAAGAATAGCAGACATACGCAAACTGGTCTCCCTTATCTTCCACAGCAACAGAGTCAAAGCCAGATTAGTTCTGAAAGTTCTGGGGATTATGGCAGCTGCTATCCCTCTACTTCTATTAGCCAGATTTCACATGAGAATCCTTCAATGGATGCTCTTCACACAATGGTCGTACCAGCAACTTCCGATGTCCCACACCATTATGATTACGCAAGCATGCAAGAATCATCTTCTTTGGTGGATTTCTTCCCCCCAGCTCTTCCTGGGAAGACCCTTTGTTCCTTCCCCTCCGGTTGCTACTCTGACAACGGACGCCTCCCTGATCGGGTGGGGGCATTATCAGGGCAGGACAGTCCAGGGCATATGGCAACCAGACGAACGCCACTTGCATATAAATGTCCTAGAGATGAGAGCTGTGCTTTTAGCGTTGCAAGCCCTTCAAGACTCTCTTCCCTTGGGAGCGATAGCAATCAGGCGGACAACATGTCTGTAGTGTGGTATATCAACAAACAAGGCGGAACCAGGTCCTACCCCCTATGTCGAGAAGCACTCAGACTGTGGCAATGGGTGATTTCTTCTCAGCGGTTTCTGATAGCAACGCACATCCCCGGGAAGTCCAATCTAATCGCGGACAAGTTGAGCAGAGCTATCCTCATGCCTCACGAGTGGTCTCTGAAAGATTCTATTTTGGAGAAAATTTTTCTCAAGTGTGGTCAGCCTTGCTGCGACCTTTTTGCTACTCCCCAAAACAGCAAGTGCAGAGATTATTTCACCCTATTCCGTTACCAGGCCAGCCCAGCAGAGGCGCTCTAGTCCAAGTTTGGCCCGGGGACTTCTGTATGCATTTCCTCCCTTCCCACTAATCTCTCAAGTGATACAGAAAGCTATCGCTCAGAAGGCCTCATTGATCCTCATTGCTCCTTACTGGCCTCGACAGGTTTGGTTCCCCTTTCTACATCAATTTCTGTTGGAGCAACCTTGGCATCTGGACCTAGTTCCAGATCTTTTGATCCATCAATCGGGTCAGTTACATCGCTCCCTCCCCTCTCTGAACCTCACTGCTTGGTTCCTCCAATTCCAACCTTAGCCAGGCTTCCTCAAATATCTCACTCTATTCGAGATATTTTGATAGCTTCCCATAAATCTTCCACTCGGAAAATTTATCTTAGTAAGTGGAAACGTTTCGCCTATTGGGCTCAAGGAAGGGACATAGATCCTTTCACTGCTTCCATCCAAATAGTCCTTGATTTTTTAGCTGAACTCTTCCATGCAGGTTCATCTCCTTCTACTCTTAAAGTTCAATTGGCAGCTATATCTAACTTTCATGTGGGCACCTCAGATTTTGCCATCATGTCTCACAAGCTTTGCAAAGCTTTCTTGAAGGGAGTTTTTCTTCTTAGACCTCCCATAAGAAATCCTCCTCCCTCTTGGGACCTTAATTTAGTTCTCACATCTTTAATTCTTCCCCCTTTTGAACCTGCAGCCTCCTGTTCAATGAAATTGCTATCCTGGAAGACTCTCTTTCTGGTAGCCATTACTTCAGCTAGAAGGGTCTCAGAGCTTCATGCACTCAGCAGTCGACCACCGTATCTTTTGTTTCATAAGGATAGGGTATCCTTACGGACCAATCCATCCTTTTTACCTAAAGTAGCCTCTGCGGCAAATCTGAATCAAAACATTGACCTCCCTATGTTTTTTCCTAATTTTTCTAACAGGTCTGAACAAAAATTGCATTGGCTAGATGTCCATCGTCAATTAAGGTATTATTTGGATAGGACCAAACAGATCAGAAAAACTGACCAGTTGTTTGTCTCTTATGCAGAAGGCAGAAAGGGCCTTTCAGTTTCGAAGGTATCACTTTCCAGATGGCTAACATCCCTGATTTCCTTTGTGTATGAAATTAGACACCAAAAGTTGCCTAACAAACCAAAGGCCCATTCTACTAGAGCTTTGGCTACTTCTATAGCTTTCCAAGACAGGCTGCCTATTGATACCATTTGTGCAGCAGCTACATGGGCTACTCCTCACACTTTCATTTCTCATTATAAGTTGGATTTAGCTTCTAGACATAGAGCTAATTTTGGTTCCACTGTACTCAAGAGTCTGTTCCGATAGGCCACCCGGACAAGGTGCTAGGACGCGGTCCCATCCAGCAAGAATGAAGGCGAGATGGACAGCTTAACATATAGAAGTTATGTTCTTACCATAACGTTCCATGTTAGTTGTCTTCTTCTCGCCTTCTTTCTTCGTCCCCTCCTTCCCCTAGCCTGGACAGACCTAGAGGAGTTTGATTGTGACCTCTCTTTCTACCACCTCTATTGTATATAGGTATATGCTATTCTGTGCATATATTCCTTCATCAGGTTTTCAGGTCACCTTCTTCCCTTCCTTTTATAGAGGTGGGTTTTCCCTTTTCCAGTAGTTCTGGAGTTATTATTGGCTGGGCCTAGCTTACAAACGAGATCTGAGGTAATACCGCCTAGCATTGTGGGATATAAGGGGAGCCTCGAGCCGGTGGAACCAACTCTCGAGCTTTTAGAGTGGCCGTGTCGGCGCCAAGGCCGGCTCCGAACCCATCCAGCAAGAAAGAAGGCGAGAAGAAGACAACTAACATGGAACGTTATGGTAAGAACATAACTTCTATTTCTGTGAAATAGATGGCCTATACTATCATCTTCAGCAATGGTATGCCAAAATCTCCTTACAATATTCACTAATATCTCAGTAAAAGGAGAAAACCTAGTAACATAATAGAATTTATTATTCACATCAGTACAACTGGAAAAGTTTGTTCCTCTAGATCTGTTACTATTGTTGTTTACTTGCATTCACTGGTATGATCAAACATTCTCTTAAATTCCTCATAGGGTAAAGAGTCCAATAACTGCTCAGGATGCATGCTTGTTGCATGCAAAAACATATTTATTGAAGTTACTTTCCTATATGGTTTAAAACCTATGGCCTCACCTTCTCCATACAGTGTCACGTCCAAAAAATTGATGGCTTCCCTATTTAACTCATAAGAAAAAGTTAAACCATGTTTGTTGCAGTTTAGGGTCTCAAAAAAATCCAAAGAATCACAAATATCACCCTTACAGATGAAAATAAGGTCATCTATAAACCTCTTATAGAACAAAACTTTGTTTGTATAAAACATGGTTGGATATATACATTTTTTTCTCAAAATATCCCATGTACACTATAGCATATGAGGGCACATAAGAGGCCCCCATTGCTGTACCCTTAAGCTGCAAAATAAATTCTCCCATAAAGGAAAAATAGTTGTGGGTCAAACTAAACTCCAACAAGCTAACTAAAAAGCTGTTCTGGGACCGTCACCCAACATATCAGTTATGGCTTCCAAACCCCATCTATGTTTGATGTTGGTATATAATGATTTCACATCAATGGTAACACAATAACAATCCTCCTGTCAATGAACCTTTGCTATCTCATTCAATGAATCCTGTGTATTGGAAATATGTGCAAGAACCTTACATAAATACTTTTTCAGGTTAAAATCCAAGAAAATGTCAACATTAATAGGAACCCAACTCAGAAATAATAGGCCTTCCAGGTGGCTTACTCAAATTTTTATGAACCTTTGGTAATGCATACATAATGGGGGTTATAGGTTTCTTAATATATAATTTATTAACAGCGCCATAATCTGCTACATAACACAAGCACTCAGGTCACTCCAGAACAAGTACAAATGCAACTCTGTCATTGTCCATGTTGGTGTGAATGACCTGAGATGTACCTCCCTGGATTACATGAAACGAGACATGGAAGAGCTCTCTGATCATGTAGCCCAGACCAGTATGACCCTGACCCTGAGTAATATCCTGCCCTCACCAAGAATGATGCTACAGTATAAAGAAAAAATGATCAATTTCAACAATTGGCTAAGTTTCTGGTGTCATTCAAAGAGGATCCAGTATCTGTCCACCTGGGATGACATGCTTGATAAGCCACGTTGCTTCGCAAGAGATGGCTTGCACCTGTCACCCTTAGGCTTTTGAATACTGACCAAGGCTTTATCTGACCCCCCCTAGTGCCTTTTTTAGGCAAGGCCCAAAAGACAAACCCACCACCGTAAATAGCACAAGTAACCAAAAAGTGAGGGTAATGCTACTCAATGCCAGAAGTCTAAACCTCAAAATGCACACACTCAAGGCACTCATCAGTATGGAGAACATTGATATCTGTGCAGTAACAGAAACCTGGTTTAAGGCTCCAGAGAGCACCCCAGCACTACCAGGCTATAACTCATACCATACTTTTTGGCCACAGAACCCATACCAAAACACAAAAGGTGGGGGTGTATCCATATTCATCAAGGATACCCACACCTCCAGGTTAGTGGCACAGCACAATGCCTCAGAGATCATCCATGTGCAACTAACAATGGGCAAAACTACAATTCAAATTGTAGCTTACTACAGATCACCCACCATGAACCAGGACTCCCATTTCGCATTTCTGGAGACACTGGAAAATATGAAAGTCCTACCAAATGTCCTAATATTGGGTGATTTCAATTACCCAAAACTTAACTGGGAAAACTACTCAAGTACTAACTCCCTTGCCCAATGCTTCTTAGAATTTATAAACTTGAATGCCCTGGATAAACTGGTCAACACCCTCACCAGAGGTGACAACATATTGCACCTAGTTATCACCAACATGGGCGACCGGTGTTCTACACCGGAGGTCAAACCCTCACTGATTAGATCAGACCATAGACTAATCACTCTAGATATTCACATTCCGCCCCCACCTCCAATCAAGGAAACCACCGTGAAAAACTTTTCAAAAGCAAAATTCACGTTACTTAAGATGGAGGTGGAAAGTTTCACAGCCCCCATGCTAAAGGACAAAGAAATACCACCAACCCTGGAACAGAAGGCATAATAGATGCAAAGGTTAACTGATTGCTCAGGTTGCTAATCAAGGCATCTACCTGGAAAAGGGTATGTGAAGTCTACAGAGCCTTGCATGACATGAGACAACTATGTGGATGAACAAATAGGCTGTGTCTTCTTTCTCATCATGAGCTTCATAGTAACGTTTTGTTTGTGCTGAGTGAAAAAGATTAGGAGCATGGTATCCCTGAAGAAAGTGGTTGTGGTGCGACCAGCATTAGTAGTAGCCAGGCACCAGCAATTCATGGGACTCCCCTGCTTTCGCATTCTCCACAGGGTACTTGTGTCCTTTCAGCACACACTGCTTGAGTAGTGTCCAACTACAGAATACCTGTGTAAAACAGTTTACTATCAAAATTGTGAATGAAGATGCTCTGCAGATGGAAAACTCGAAACATGGATGTTCGAATTTCCATCTTGCTGAACATCTCCATGTTTGAAAGTTCATATTAGCAAATGCGCTGTGGAGTTGCTGATATGAACTCTAGGTACTGTACAGCGATCGTGGTACAGTGCGGTTTGGGAACTAATCCTTTTCCGCACTGTAGTGCGATCTCAGAGTTCGAATATATAGTTAATAGGGGGTGTGGGAGTCCAAACTTGCCCCCCTGCAGAAAAGTGATGTGAGGTATAGGAGTTTGATTTACCTGAGCTCATATACAGGTGTCACATGATCTGTTCAGCTACAATGTTGAATCTGCTGAATTTGTTCAGTTGATTCCACATTGTGCCATGTTATAGATTTTGACTTTCGTTTTTTTCCTCTGTGATTTGAATGAAATTTATTTTTCCATTCGACATTTTCATAGTAAACCATGTAAAACCTCCCGCTTGACCTTCACAGGGTGTATATATTATCTTTCCCTTCATTGTTTGTCTGTACTCTGTACAGACACAGACACCTTGGATGGCTAGTTTCATGGAAAATATGATGGAAGTACCTGCAATACTTAGCTGCACAGAGGACAATTAACATGCAGTGCCATGCACTGTCCCCAGATCTCTCAGTCATCTCATATTTAAAGCCATGAAATGAGTTATCATGGAAAGAATCAGTAAAAATGTCATACACCTACAGACATTGGACCAAACACAATTTTTTTTTATCAAGGGCAGATCATGCCTACCCTATCCAATGGACCTCACTGAATATTAAACTATGCAATGGATGAGGGGGAATATGTCTCACTCCACCTACCATAGTCTGACAAGCCATTTGACAATATTGGGCCATCAGACACTGCTTTAGAGGCCATGGTGGTGCAGAAGTTAGCATTGTTGCCTCACAGTAATAGGTTCTCTGGTTCAATTCTTGTCTGGATCACCTTCTGTGTGGAGTCTGCAAGTCCTCCCTGTGGTTGAGTGAATTTTAAGGACATGCAATTAGGAGCATGTGTGTGTCTTCTGTGAAAGTTGGGTGCCTGGCTGGCAACTCAACACCATAAAAAATTCACTGCCAATCAATCAGTGGACCTGTGATCTGCTGTGGCGATCCTTAATAGGAGAAGCCAAAAGACAGTTTTAGGCCATCAGCCATTGCTGAAAAAACTGCACAGGTTAGTTACAAAGTATTATGTCAGTTGGTGGGTAGCCAAGTTTCAGATAGTCATTATCCGGGAAGATAGCATTGGGTTGCCCTCCACTACAATAAGGCAGTCACCAGTGGACTTCCCTCAGAAATCATTCATGGACTACCCCTTCTAGCCATTCCCTTCTCTGCAGTCACGGCCACTGTCAATGACCTCTGACTGACTACATTTGAAGATGCATGTAAATTAGGAGATGACACTGAATTCCATATAGAACTAACAGTTATCCAGAATGGGCTGAGACACACATTCAGATGTTGTCAGAGCCATTGACAAATAGTAAATTCCAAGGAATGCACAATACTATGCTTTTAGAAGCCATCCACCCCTGGAAAATATAGTATTGTCCACACACCGCACACAGCTGAGCCATTACTTAGTGACTTATAGACACAGAGCGTGATCTATCCTTTGACTTTCACTGGTCGTTAATATGTGGGGATCCATTCAGTTTTGTACAACCTATACAGAAAGGTAAGGGATGTAAATCCCAGACTGTCATTGTTATACTGCATTTGGCACTCATTGCACCTATCATTGGGTGCAGTGACACCCCTGCTATATCACTGCACAGGCATATCTGACAACTGTAACAGCCACAGAGGTTCCATGGTAAACCAATACATAGTGTAGATAACATGTCCTATGTAGACCATGTCAAGACAGTACATGTGTAGTCTGTCTCCTACATGCTTTGGAAGGGAGGTGTATGGCTGCCATACAGGAAGGTGTCAGATCCCACTGTGTACCTCCTGCATATCTAGGACAGGACTAACACATGTATTACTTGTTCTGCACACCTACACCTTCACTGTAGTATAAAATAGCAAATGCTGGAGAGACAGGTATGTCACCCAGGCACTACACCCTGTATGTAACGGCTACCCATGCATGTGAAGCACACCTCCACTGTAACATACATCATGTGCAAGTTACACAATGGGATGCTGAACAAGACTATCATAACTGGTGTAGGACAGATATCTGTAATGGACATAGGAAAATTGTAGATGGTTCATCTCCATCACCACAGCTTGCAGATGTATTAAGTCCTGAAACCATGCTGACACTTATCAAGGGTAACAGATCTTTTCAAAGATTAGGGATGCATGAGTAGGCTGAATAAAGCAATTGTTCTTGTTAGTCTGATATACACATATGAATCTATGGAGCCATGCACCTATAGCATTGTACCTTTCTGGAGACATTTTGCTTCTGTGCTGACATTCCATCCTGTGCTGTGATGTTTATTGGTATATTTATGCTGTGCATCCATAGGTGTCTCCCACAGAATCCTGAAACTGAAACACAAACAGGTCCGTGAGACATCTTTCATTGTGTAAGTATAGAGCCATTACAGCATCATACAATGCAAGGTACACAAAATGATGTGGTTTACTCATTACAAATGTCAGCATACAGTATCTGTCAGTAACCACTACACGTGGCATGTGAAAGGTAGCAATGGATTACACAAATACATAGTAATTTATATAGTAACCCTGTATATCAGACATATAGACATTCAGGAAGATTCGCCAACAATCCAAACAGCTCCCTTGGCTATCTAATGAAACCAAACAACTAATAAAGCCAAGGGATAGAGCCTGAACTCTTTACCATGCAACCAAAAACACAACAGACTTCTCCCTTTATCAGCATCTTAGAAATCAAACTAAGAAAAGAGTCATTAGTAATAAAAAAAACATATTTTCTTACTTGCCAACAAAAATATCAGCATAACCCACAAAAGTCCTAGCAAAACCTCAATCACCTCCTTAACCCTGGTAAAACCTCCACCCCTGCTCCCCTCACTAATAATACCTCAGTGCCCCTATTCTCTCAGTTGAACTCTCATTTCATTGACTCTATCACTGCTCTCTTACACAACAAACTAATCCTACCACTCATAGTCCCTGCACAATCTCTAATAACACTAACTCTTTCTGCTTTAAACCCATTAAAACGTCCTACATAAAAAAAAAACTACTAGCTAAACTAAAACCTTATTGTCTGGCTGCTGACCAGCTTCCAAATGAGTACCTAAAACTTGCTGCTCCTTCCATTGCCTACACCATATCCATACTAATAAACCACTCTCTCTGAACAGTATATGCCCAGCCTATGGAAAAAATCTCATTTCATACCACTTCCTAAAGGTGGCCCATATAGAGATATTACAAACTACCATCTCATTGCCATCCTCTCTCCCATTGCCAAAATCCTAGACAAAATGTATTCACCAGCAACTCATGCATCACCTCTCTACTAACAACCTACTACCCAGCTTTCAGCAGGGTTTCAGGCCTAAACACCGTACAAACACAGCTCTCATTTCCTTTACAGATACCATTCACTTCCTCAAAAATGAAGGACAGCTAGTCTCAGCTATTTTCGTAGACATGTCAGAAGCTTTTGACAATGCATCCCACCAGCTTCTACTTAATAAACTTGCCACTTATCATCTCACTACCTCAACCCTAACATGGTTCCATAGTTATCTATCTAACCATCAACAGGCTACAAAATGGGCAAACACCCTTTCTCCTCTATTACCAATCACCACAGGGGTACCCCAAGGCTCCATACTTGGGCCCCTTCTCTTTGTCATATTTACCAATAACCTCAATATGGCCACCCAGCACACCACCATCATCCAGTAAGCTGATGATTCCTCTCCTATCTGCTCAGCTCACTCCTTTGTAGAACTGCAAAATAAAATGCAAAAATCTTTCCAAGACATTAAAAATTACTTCTCCAATCATCAACTCATTCTTAACCCAAATAAGACCAAGCTCATATTCTTCTCCAACAAAACATCCAAACTCAGCACAACACCCCTCTTTATACATTCCTACAATGGGACAATAACCAAGCTCACCAATCAGACCAAGCTGCTTGGAGTTACAATAGATGATACTCTAAAATTTGATAAACACATATGCCTTAAAATCAAAAAAGTTCACTCCAAAGTTGGCGCTCTCTACAGGGTTAAGCCTTACCTTTTACAACAAGCTAATCACAGCTAGATCTCACTTGCTATCCACCCTCCTCTACTGTTCTCAGATCTTTACAAATCTATCCAAAGCTGACCTAAATAAATTAGAATCCTGCTAACAAAATAGCTTGCCACCAATCAACTCCATAAAATGCATCACTGTTCAGTTCTCTGACAACTCAACTGGCTAGAACTTCCCAACCTGTTAGTACTAAAGCAACTTTCTATTGCCCAAAAAATCATTTACAACCCCGAAGACTGTCCAGCTCTTTCAAACCTGTTACAGCCTAACACTAACTGTAGGCTCCTAAGGTCATCCAATAAAACAATGCTAAAGGCATCCCTGTCTCAAAACTATCATGGCAACTCCCTCTACTCCTATAAAATTGCCAAGCACTGGAACAATCTTTCTCAGCACATCTTACATATTCCAAACCTGCCCACATTTAAAAATACCCTGAAAGACTATCTGTATGCTAACTGGCTTTGCACCTGTATCCCTCCTGGCTAGTTTATTCATTCTATCTTACTTCTCTTCTAGGGCATCAGATTTTCCTTTTTTCTGCTCATTTCTTGCATTACTTGCATAGTTGCCCTTTTGGATAATATACACATTAACTACCTATTTTTTTATTTTTGTTCTTAATTTAATTTTTACTTACCATGTACAGCTAACTATTCCTTCTAATATTTCTGTGATCGTGAAACATATTTTCAAACGTACTTTTTGATATTTGGTGTAATTGCTTACCTATACTTTAACTAATTTTTGTACTGTTCTGAGGCTTTTCTCTCCAGATCTCCACTGAAAATGGGTTTCTGACTCAGTCATACACTACCCGGTTAACAAATATAAATAATAATTAATAATAATATAGCTTCATTTCACTGCATCGATGACGAAGATGACATGGATGTGGTAGATTTATCACTTGCACAGGGTATTGTGTGGGGGTGCAGGAGGCTTAAGCTGACCCAATAGGTTGAGACCATGTGTATGAATCAGGAAGGGAAGTGGGCAAGATGGACCATGAAAATGTGCCATGCGTGTCTGTAGGTGACCTGAATGTGACAGTGGTGTGTGAGTGTGTGCATGAACACAGTCAAGCACAGTGCTAGCCCTACATATGTGTATGCTGGACAGCTTTGAACTGTGCATGGTAGAGCTGACAGTTCACCATCTCCACCCCCCAAACATGGGAACTTGTTCTGCCAAGAGTTGGACTGGCATCTCCATGGCCAAGGTCAGAAGCTGTGCTAGTACCTGACAGTGACTTCTGTCTGCTGGGACCATGTCCTCCACGGAATGCCCAGGACCATGAGCCCATGGCCTTTCTTGATGTGGACAGCACAGTCCCCTCTGGAGCACTGGTTGTACTGCCACTATGGGAACGTGATTGTGCATGGCCATGTAGACTCTCAGCCGATGTAGTTGCTGACCTATGTCCACAAGTTTGACAGTCATCTCCAACTAGATGTTCCATCACAGACAATGTGCATTCCAAGACAGGTAGTCTTTGAGCTGTCTCACACCAATGTCTTTCCGTTGCATCAGTGAACTGCTCCAAGGTATCAGCAATGAGGTGGAGGCAGTCACGTATGTCAGAATATGCTGCATCCATAACCCTGAGATTCATTTGGAGAGCCTTTTGGAACATGCCTGTGCCTCCATGATGGCCTGAAACATATGCTGAGTGACCTGTGATGAGACACCTGCAACAGGTGCTGGAAGGGCAGCAGTCATCCTATGAGCACCCCTATCAATCCGCCTGTGGAACCTCACCACTTTTTTGTCTATGGCCAGAATCAACACTCACTGCAGCCATAGTTGCCAAACTTTCCTGTTATATGTCCCCACCTTCTGACTGTCCAATATCTGTGGCTTCCATGGACTGGGTATGAGTAGATATATGGACTGTGTACAGTGATAATGAGGGCAGAAGAGGGATGTAAACCTCTGGGACAGATTCAGCCCCTGTAACCCCCACCTGTGCCTAGCTTTGTCCACCATCATCATCATGGTCTGAAGAGACACTGACATCAGGTTGTGATGGGAACAGAAACCAACCCCCCGTCACCTGTGATAAAGGGAAAAAAACAGTACATTAATACCTGCACTATTATACTCTGCAGTACTGTGTTGCAATATATGCTAAGCTCTATACACTGTCATCAGTATTACAGACCTATTTAGCCCTAACCTCATATAGTAGGATATGAGGACATTATTTTCCAACACAAATCTTTAGTTGTAAATAAAAGCTCTTTAAATAACAATGTCATCAGCAACAATGAGGTACACTGTTGACATTTGTCAAAACTCTGGACAGTTGACACACATGGCAATCTGTAAGGTCCTAACAATACTGTCATATCTATGAGTGTGGTCACACATACAAGGCATAGGTATGACTCTAAATTTTGTACAGTCAGAAAATCTCTGTGCATTTGGCAATCATGCAGACAGTACATTAATCCAGCCAGCAGCCCTGGGATGACACTTTAGGGAATACATTGCACTAAATCTACATCTGTAACAAAACAGTATTGTGCTTACCAGGAGTAGGAGCATGGCCTTGTCTGATTCCTGAAGGCCCTGTGAAAAGTTGAGTGAGAGGTAATGTAAACACCGCTGAATGTTGCTCTATAGCAGGGTAATACGTCCATATATCTCACATTTACAGTAGCTACTATGTTAATTGTTATGTTGGTCAAAATCTGAGCATGAGATTCAAACTGCAGTTAAACTCCTCTATCCCAAAAACAAACACCTGACACCCACGTAAAACTATGTACACCCTAACACATTGAATACTACAGTATTGCAATGGTGATAGCTTGTAAAAACAGGGTGAAGAGAGTCCACATACGCAGGCTGTAATCAAACGCTTTATTCACAACACCAACTCATTAATGCTCATATTATGCAAGTTTTCATCCACATAAACAGCAGACTTCTTCAGATGACCGGAAATAACAGTGAAAACCCATTATAAATACCCCACAATCATGTGAAGCCACCAATCGTAAATATCGTTCAGTTTAAAACTCAGCCAATAAAATACATTTAATATAGAAATATTTTAAAATTTTGGATACTCTTAATACTGAACCTTGTTAAAAGTACACAAATCATTTAAAAATGCACAGCTCATTGTGTAAACAAATACCTAAAACCACTTATAAAGGCTATTAATTACAAAACTTTTTTAAAATAAAAGTTATGAATGAAAGTTGATAAATACAACCATCTGCTGGCCAATCATATAATTTCTTCTTCCAAAATAGAAAAAAATAATATGTATTAAAATACATCCATATAGGTATAACCTATCCAAAATAAATGTACTTTGAAATAAAATAAAGTAAAATAAGTGGCCCTAGTAAATCCATAAAAGTGTGGTGACAATCAAATAAAGAAATAAACATATTATAACAGCTGGTCTAAGCTTGAGCAAAGGGGCATTCAAAATATTCTCATTTAAACCAGGGTGTTTCCCTGCGTCTAGGGTCACCTGCTAGCACAATTCTCTATATTCCAAGCGGGTTTCCCATGAACCACCCCTAATGTCAATAGGGATGTTTTCTATTGCAAAATACAAAAACCTTGCTTCTTTGCCTGTCAATGTGTGTTCAAACAGAGCGTTATTATCATTAGAGCTCCTAATATCATAGTAATGTTCATCAAAGTGCATTTTTAGCTTTCACTCCATTTTTACCTATATAAAATGCTCCACAAGGATCACACATAGAAAGGTACACTACCCTGAGGTGTTACAATTGTTATAGGAAGTCCCGGAGATAATCTTATTCCTACTCACAATACGTACACTTTCCTTGTGTATAATGTGTTCGCATTGTGAGCATGCCCCTCATTGAAACGTTCCCTTCCATTTATTGCTAATTGCTAACTTAGAGCCCTTATCACATTCCAATAACTCTTTAAGGTTTCTACCCTTTCTGTTAATAATTTTCAAAGAATCTTTCTCCAAAAAAGACTGGTCAGTTAGCTGGATGTCTTGTCATGTGTTCCTAGGTTTGGAATTCCTCAGTGTCTGACAGTGGTTGTTCCACTGCAGTTCCTCCACTGGTGGCATCATGATCCCTGACCATGTCTGCTGCTCTTCTGCATGCAGCATTTATCATGTCGGTTGCATGATGCTGCACCTGTTCATATGTCCTGCTCTGGTGGCTGACAGCATTAAGATCACGGACCAGGTCAGCCAACAGTGCTGCCTGCTGTTCCCAGTTTTGCCTCACTCTAGACAGTAGGAGCTCATGGTGTTGATGGAGGCCTTCCAAGATGATATAATTCTCAGCATCTATAAAAGGGCTTGTCATCTTGCATATATTTTTCCTGAAAGACAACAAAATGGGAACACATGTCAAGATCACATACATGGGAGTACACTATGTAGAGATAGAGCAATAACAGAATGGCTGGCAGTATTAACTGCTTGGTTACACATTTTACATTCCACAGTGTGGAGATACAGCAATAACAGAATGGCTGTCAGTATTAACTGCTTGGTTACACATTTCACATTCCACAGTGTGGAGATACAGCAATAACAGAATGGCTGGCAGTATTAACTGCTTGGTTACACATTTCACATTCCACAGTGTGGAGATACAGCAATAACAGAATGGCTGGCAGTATTAACTGCTTGGTTACACATTTCACATTCCACAGTGTGCAGACATACTAAGGGTGTGGATGCAACTAGGATACTAGCAATAGTCAGCTATTCCTGTTTGTGCCATGACAGATACTGAGGTATGATCACATACCCAACACAGGAGTCCATTGTAGTGTGGCCCCAGGGGTATCTCCCCTGATAATATGTCAAAATAACAGTTCCAAACAGATAGCAGTGTGTATTACAACCACTATAAAAGGACATTCCCAGTAGACCAGTGTGTCACATTAACAAAAAAAGTTCCACTCTTAATGTACTGTACTTTCTCTGTAGGTCTATCAAATCTGGAGATCAATGACATGTCATCATTACAGTTCTAAGAAAGGCTTAATGCTGTAATTCCCATTCCCCCTAAGTATATTCATACATATGCATCATGTTGTAAACAAAAGCGTTACACACCTGATGGAGTACAAAACTCCTCTGTTGATACATGCAGATATATAAAGATTGTGTCAATGAGTTTAGTGTGTGAAAAAACTCTCGTACACAATGGTACCGTAGCTAGCTGTTTGCCTTTTTAACATGGTTCCTATTACCAGGTGACTGGCTCTTAACCAATTTGTGCTGCTGAAATGCTAATTTCAGCCAACACAGCTGATTTGCAGTATAATCAGCCAATGACATGCAACCACTAAACAAGATATAAGACCTCCATGTAGATTAGAACCCCTTTCTCATATGTTGTACTGGAAATTACTGGAGTAAAGATACTACATCATCGCAGAGAGTATATCTGTGGCAGTTACATTTTACATACAAATGTGTGTGATACTGGCTGAAGCTGATGCTACAGGCAATAGGCATAGGCAGAGAGGTGAATACTTTGGAGGATAACAAGCTGTAAGAGTAAGTGTGGGACCTATGGCAGCCTCGTTGTAGAGGCAGAGCCAGATTGAGTTTAGGGTAAATATGTTAGTCAATAGTATAAGTACCACAATCAAAGGCAAAATGATTGGTGTGTCCTAAAGAATGTTAAGGGGTAGATTTAACCATTATGTCACGCAGTTTGACAGGTGCCAAGTCATGTGAGCTGCAGTATCATATTACTGGGCCACAATTTCAGCACACACTTCAAAGTCCTGTGGGAATTCAGGCTAATGCATAACCTGGCATTCTCTGCACGTTCTAGTGTTGTACTAGGAGTAGTTAAGAATGGTCCTAATTGTAGGCCTTTGTGTTCTATTACTTAGATGTAGACATTCCATCTGTACTGCTTTGGGTGAATAAATAGGTGATAAAACAGGCATACACATCACAGTTTATAATGCTGATGTCTACATATATGTATTTTCATTGGTAAAGGCACCTGTAGTTGAATCCAGGACCATGTGTACCAGAAAGTATTGTTTTCAATGCATTTTAAAAACTGAGCTACAGTACCACCATACCTCTCAACTGTACTGAATCTCTCAGTTTCTACCAGTTTTTGAGGTCCAAATAATGGGGTGCCATGATTCCTGAATGGCACCCCTTAATTTCTGAATTTCCTGGCGTTTTGTTTTTAAAAAGGTTTTTCCAGCTTTTTTCAGACTGACGTCATCATGCGGAGGCATGCGCGATGACATCAGTTCATGAGCAGCCTGTTGGAATTCAGCTGAGGGCTTTGCTGAAGCCCTAGATCAAGTGAGTTTAGGTTTACAAACCATGGGACGAGAAGCGATAGACTCAGAATTTATTGTTTACAGTTATTAAGTTTACAAGTCATGGGATGAGAAGCAAAGCCTGAACAGCAGAGAATTGGAATTTATTGTTTATTTCCAGGTAAAGCACTTTATGTGTTTGTTGAGAATTTTCATTGCAAGTGCTGTTGTTCTGTTCAGATTGCAATTGCATTTATTTAATGGAGCCGTTTTCCTTTTCCATTCATTTAATGAAGCCTTTTTCATTTAGATTGCAATCAATGGTGTGTGTGTGTGTGTGTGTGTGTGTGTGTGTGTGTGTGTGTGTGTGTGTGTGTGTAAAATGTCCCAGATAGATCTCCCTGGTGGTTAGGGTTACTCAGGCTGAAACAGGAGCAAGATACTGAGTTCCCTACCCATACCACCACATTCAGTTGAAGGAGTTATATCTCTCAACTTACTATACAAATTTTCACATAATGTCTGGAATGTGTTTGGCTCATACTTTTGGTCTGTTTATCTTAAAAATTTGATGGTGCCATGGTAGTGTTAGTGCCTCACAGCTAGAGGTTCTCTGGTTTGATTCTTGGCTGAAGTGCCTTATGTGTGGAGTCTGCATATCCTCCCTATGTTTGTGTGGGTTTCCTCTGGGTGCTCAGGCTTCCTCCCACAATACAAAGATATGCATCTGAAGCATTTTTCTCCAGGCCTCTGCTGAAAATTAGCTTTGTTCCACGTCAGACTTTCCCAGTAAACACATGTTAGAAATCATAAATTTTATTTTATTTTGGCAAATCAGTGAGAACTGAATTCACTAAATAATGATAGCCATTTAAGTTTGTCTTCCTATCTTTTAGGAAACACATGGTAACACAACATGTTATTCATTTATTCTTCAAGGGCAACAGGCACTCTACTTGTAGATGAAATAATGAACTATAAAGTTGTTTGCTAGCAGCAACCTAGTTACAGATCTCTTTAACATGGAATTTAGATGACTTTTACTACTGCAGAGATTGCGCATATTTACTGATATTAGTGGATTGTAGAAGTCTGAGTAGACTTTTATAATGAAAATATTCTGAATTGGGCAGTTTTGTCATTATTGGTTCATGCATTTTGTTTCATTGCTTCCCGGAAAAATGTTCAAACAAATTTAAAACACGCTCTAAGAAGTGTGCTGTATTATACAAAGAATATAATTTAATAAAGTCAGGAAGGTGTATCAAAGAACACATGTATGTTTCTTGTTTCATGTACAAGGAGTCTATGATTTGAAAACAACCCAAAAGTAATCTTTATCCACCACTGACCAGATGTGGGTTTCAATGCTGTTTCAATGAATGTGAGTTTCAAGGACAGAGAAGTTTTAATCCTAAGTCTATTTTCATTATGAGACTGTATTGCATTGTTCAGAAGATGTCTATTAGTGTTTGTGCTTTAAAATGTAAAATAAAATCCAGATAATCATTGTAGAAGTAAAGCAGTATGCACATTAGTGTTTACGGTAAATGGGGCGAAATAGCCAGGTAATGGGTCATTGGAATGGCTGCAGGGGGACTCTGGGACCATATTTTGGTTGTCTGTTCTTCACTTGCATTTGAAAGTTCGTATCTCACAATTACATTGGTGTGGGTGGGGTTACATAATTATGTACGTAAATTTTATGTTAATCAGCATACAGATTTGTACCTATTTTTCATGGACTTTGTCCAAATTTTTGATGTTTCCAGGTTGAGAGGTATGAGTATCACTGAGATGATAGGTTTATTTTTACATGTTGTAAATATCATTCCACAGTTACCTGCTGTTACAGACTGCACTTACATCATGCATACTTCTCAACTCTACAGATTTTTACAGAATGTGCAGATTTTGGCCTCATATTTTCTTCCTGTTTTTCATGAAATTGCAGTTTTCTGGCTAATTAGTGTTAAAGAGTAAAGACTAAAGTGAAAAAAAATAATGACAGCCATTTGAGTTACAGACTTCATATCCTTCAGAAATTCCATGCTAAATCAATACCTGTTAGTCTATCATCTTTCTAAGTTTGTCCCTATTTTCAGGCCTTTGCCCTACTTTTATTTATGGATTTGTCCAGATTTTTTGCTGCAAAAGGTTGAGACATATGCTTACACGTATTATTATGTGTATGGCTTTAGAGCACTGTATTTCTCTAATAGAGTCCCAGTTAAAATCCTATTTTTGCATTAATGTTTTAGCAAGTGTATTTTACATGCTGTACATATAATTGCAAGGTTACTGCTATTACATACCTCACTTATGTTCATTGTTATGTGTATGGCTTTATAGTGATATATTTCCTTACTAGAGTACCAATTACAATAATATTTTTCTGTTTTTCTTTTAGCCAGTTTGTGAGATGCAGCATGATGCACAGCATCACTTAAACACACAATGATGAAACCTTGAGCATTATTATGTTTTCACTAAAACATTTGTGCTATTTGGCAGCTGTTTAGCTTGCAGGTTGAGCCACTGTTTTGCAGGTGCGATGGTCCTGGGTTCGAAATAGGGCACAGGTGTACTTTTTGAACATGATTAATATTTTTACAAAAGCATATATCAATATAGCACTACTTAGCATAGCTACGTGATGTGGCACAATGAGCTGCATCTCACGAAAAATCTATAAAGAAAAGAAACTGGGGAGATAGGACATTGGTGAAAAGGGGTGCACACAGGGGGAAAACATAGTGAAAGGCAGGTAGGGATGTGCAGGATGGATGTAGAAAAGAGCCATAGCTATTCATTTCTTCATCAGCAACAAGTGTGCATTGTGGCAGATTTATTAGCTGTATTTGGACTGTCACACCCAGTGAGGGGGTGATGATGATGCAACTGCACTGTCAAGCCAAATGGACCAAATTGTGTGCAGTGCACATGTGTGCAAAATGAAGAGCTATGTATGGGACGATTTTTTTTTGAGGCAGGTGCCCATTTTTTTTTAAGGTGAGAGTGGAATGTTGGGGAAGGGACAGAGGTACATGTGGGGGGAGGTAAGTTGTGAAGGTAAGGATGCTTTTGTAGACAGACAAGACAGCAGACAGGGTTGTTGTGTGACACAAGAGGGGCTGAACACCTTGGATGGGGAGAGTTTGTGGAATTTCAGTCCCATGAGCATTCACATGGTAGTTGACTCAAGTCCTCAGCCATGGGACTGTAAACATTGCTCCTTCACTGCTGCTGTGGTGGCAGTAGTGCAGGCTGTTGTCTGGGGCAAGGCTGCCACACCAGGATGATGAGCATGCTCTTCATCCAATGCAGGCATGCACCAAAAGCTCAGTGAACCACCCTGCATACCATACCTGTCAGTTCTTGACACCCCTCCACCTCCCTCCCAGAGGGGGACCCAGCCACAGCCCATGGAGTGGAACTACCCAATGCCACAGGTAGTGCAGGATCAGCAAAAGGGGAGACCACCAGGCTGCAGCCCAGATGTGCTGGACCCCAGTGCCACGGCCAGTGAAGGAAAGGTAGGTGGATCACCTGGAACTGGTCTACCTTGTCGCGCTGTAGTAAATTAGGTATAAAGATAAGGTAAGATAAGTAATAACCAAACCAGTTTTAGTATTAACATAATGGAAGATAATATTGATTAATCCAAATACATATTATGGAATATTATGAGGAACACAACAATAAATAACATAAATAACATAACAGTAAGTATGTTAACAGCAAGCCAGTATGACATAACCAATAAGCATAACCCATAAGGCCAACATAACATTTAGTTTAAAATAGTATATTAATATCAAACCATAATAACAAATACTAATAAATTTCATAACAATAAATTAAAAAGATAAGGGGTGGGGAGAGAGAGAAGCATACCATTAGTAACATCACAACTGATATTACTACATAGACTACTAACACATATTTCTACAAGTGTGCAGTGTCACTTGTGTGTACAGTGACTCCAATTCTTGTATAGATGATGTTACATGTATTTAGCTCTCAACCTGTTAGCATGAGATGGTATGGGCCAAGCACTAACAAATGCAAGTACACAACTACAGGGAACTGTTTTATGTAGTGTGTTCCTACATTACTACCAAGGTGTTCTGTAAATGGATTTGCCAATACATTGTATTTCAAGTAATGTCATTTATCTGCTAATCAAGGAACATATATATGGTGCATTAGTCATTACGTTCCGAAAAATTATGACAGTTGAGAGGTATGTTAATGTACACTAATTAGACCAGACAGCTATTGATTTCTTAGTTGGTTGCCATTAGATTAGAACCCACAAGCTGTGACTCCAGGAAACATGTGCACTAAGTTTAACAGTTGACGGATATCAGATTAGAAAAGATATGGCAGTGCATACAAAAATACTTCACACTTATTGGAAAAGAGTATCTATCAAGGCATGATCCTGCTTCACACTTTATTGATATTGCTGCTGAAAATCTGGCACTTATACATGTGGCTGTCTGCCCAGAACTTGAGTTACCTTACCCATACACCTTGTTCCTGGAGCATGAGGAATAAACAGCATTTTGTTGACTACAAATGGCCATAACACAGGCTTGAACCTTACTGTGGATATTGCACTACATTTATCATACAATTTATTTCTGCTGTCTTTATTCATTTCTGTTTTACAGTTGACTGGTGTCAGACTAGAACACACATGCAGTGAACACAGCCATACTGTACAGTTATTTGAATAGATTACTTCTCAATGCACAATATTGCTTTAAACTTTTATTTGTAATGTACCTTAAAATCTGGCATTTATACACATGCATATCTGGCCATAATGTCAGCTACCTTACCCACACACCTTGTTATTTGAGTGAGAGGAATGTTCAGCACAAACTTATTTGTTTGAAGTAATACATATCACAGCACCGTCACCATTTAAAATCTGTTTATTACTGTTGCTTCAAGTCTGACATGTACAGCATGGATGGCTGCGTCACACCTGTAAGTAATAACCCACCTGTAAGTAATAACCCACCTGTCAGTTATAACCCACCTGTAAGTAATAACCCACCTGTCAGTAATAACCCACCTGTCAGTAATAACCCACCTGTAAGTAATAACCCACCTGTCAGTAATAACCCACCTGTAAGTAATAACCCACCTGTAAGTAATAACCCACCTGTCAGTAATAACCCACCTGTAAGTACTAACCCACCTGTAAGTAATAACCCACCTGTCAGTAATAACCCACCTGTAAGTAATAACCCACCTGTAAGTAATAACCCATTAATCTCACACTTGCCTGAATACAACCTACAGCATATTTCACACAATGAGCACAGCTGAACAGTGACAGTTAATCTTGGAGGACCATAACCTCAACTGATGCTTGTAAGCTATACTACACAATAATGCACGGTTACTTGACCTAACTTTATCTACAATTTCAGGTAGACTCTGACATATTACTAAACATATTATACTTCCCAAGTATGTTATACATGACTGTTAGGACTGTAAACTCTGGAAATACCTTTAATCCTGACAGTTATACAGTAGGTTATTGCTTTGCTTTTTCCCTACTCACCACACTCACTCCTCATCCTGGCCAGATTTGCCTTGCATGGGACTGGACATTGCAAATCCTCTCTTCTCCAGTTGTTGTAAGATAAACAAAGCATTATGCATACCAGTGTTGCACATATTCAGATTGTATAGTTATAAATCACTGGAAACATGCTTACATATCTGTGGGGTGTGCCCAGCCTGTGCTTCTTGGACCCAGGTGTCCAAAATTCTCCTCTTTCTATGCTTCAGGTCATCATAGTGGTGATGACACTGCTCACCAAGGTGGGGGATACCAGTAGCACTGGTAAGGTCCCTAGCCAACTGATCCAGGCCTCAGAATTAATTTCTGAGCCCTGGTAATCACCCTGCAGCAGCTGTGGTTCATAGTTTTGGACCAGGAGTCCAACAAACACTTTGGACTCCTGCACATCCCATTTCTAAGCCCCAAAACATGCTCTCTCACCAAAACCACTAGGGATATCAGCAGCCAAGTGACAACTCCAATGGATGGTGTAAAATGCCTGCCTATTGGCCTTCATATGGGATGCATTCTCACCTTTACATGTCATAATGTAACTTCCAAAGAAGCTACACATTGCTTAGCATTGTAAACAATCGCACAAGCCATTTAAGAGAATATAAGCAAAGGTGAGCATTGCGTAAACAGAGTGGACTGTTAACCATGTTTCAGTGGAGCTGAGCATTGTGCAAACTTGCACAAACCATATAAGTGAAGCTGAGCATTCCACAAATGGGGTAGCCCATTACCCATGTTTAAGCAGGGCTTAAAACTGTGTAGCTTTGATAAATATAACAATCTTTTTTTTTACATTACAATGATGTTTCATTCAGCTGACTCATTCTCAAAACAAAAAAAATGCAAAGCATATCAGTACTCAGAACTCAAATCCGAGACCTGATACACTATACCTCATCACTCAACCTGTCTGGCCACTTGGCTATTGCAGGGAAGCAGTATATCTTCACATATGCTACTATGATCCCTGTTAGTGGTGCACAGCAAAGCTGCATGGGGTTGTGCATTGCTAAGCAACACAGAACCACAACAATTAAATACATCTGTTTTTATTTTTTTATTTTTATACATATAACAAATGCCAGGAGCATATGTATAAGTGCAATTGAGCATCGATAAGCAGCACGCCGCTCTGTGCAAACAGGGAGGAAACAAGGAAAAAAAATTCAATTGATACACCTGGTTCCTATTTTTAAATATATACCAAATGTCAGGTGCATATGTATAAGGGCAGGTCAGCATTGCTAAGCACCACACCACACCATGCAAATGTACATTAAGATTAAAAAAAAAAAAATTGCTGTCTTGTTTTTACTACCTGTCCAGACCATTTCCTGGACTGTCCACAAGTATGGGACAGCCTGTATACTGCCACTTGCATGGAGTTAATATCCATGTACCTCTGATCTCTCTCAGCAGCGCACCTTAATTTATATGTATGGCATGCTGCTGGGGAGGAACCATGGCCATGTACACAGATAAACTCTGTGTAGGCTCTACGCAGTGCCTACATGGATTTTACTGAATCCTGGGGTTGGTAAAAACAGCCTAGACTAAGTCTCCAGTAACATTTAATGGGAAAACCATCAGGTTTGATAATGACTATATATCTTCAGTAATGTCCAAAAGGAAAACATGCGTCCCATTAATAAAAATTCTCAAGAAGTCAAACATTAAGGGTAATATTTTACTTCTTGCAAATGTCAGAATTTTCTTATTGGAAGGTCAAAAGACATTTAATTCTTTGGACGAAGCCTTGGAATACTGGCAGAAAAATAATCTTTTAGACAAACACACAGAAATGGACTGGTCATCAGTGAGCCTTAAAATAAATGCAGTAAAAAATGGATGGTCAAGGAAAGGAAATACTAGGAAGAAATTTAAAGGAAAGTAATAAAGACTTCTTTTTCTTATGTTTTTGGAGTTGTATTTATCTATAAACATGCTGTACTATAGTTCAAATACATTGTCTCAGCTGATATAGAGGAATAGCAGAACTGAAAAGGTGAACTTTCCCTAGTATCTTGCTATATTAATTAAACAATAATCTTATTAGTAACAGCTCTGTTATAGTAATGTGTGTCTTCATTGTTTAATAATATGCCAAACCCTTCTATGAAACAGTTTTCTACTTAAAAAAATATCCACATAGCTATTATTATACTGAAATGTCTCTTACTAAAGAGAAATGACAGAAGTAAAAGATGAACTTTGTTTTAAACGTATACACTGGTGACAATGTTCAAATATTTTGTTACTGTCATTGTTTTAAAAGATATTGCTTGCATATTAAAATTTGCAAGTGGTTTTACAGCCTTAGAAAACATTTAAGCAAAGTTCCCACCTAAAATAGACCTTTTTTACTTTGTTCTTTAACTGAATGAACTCACAACCTGTTCTGGTGAAGATAAGATCCAAAGTTGTGCAAACATGCAGAAATGCAGAGAAGCAGTGGGTGACCTTTGAACTCTTAAAGGCTGCTGTATTATGGAATGTTAGAATGGAAGTCTGTAATACAGCTACACAGCAAGACAGCTACATAATATACAAAACTTTTACTCTCTTTATTAATGAGAATTATGATGTTTTAAAAAACATTGATAAATATTTAAAGTGTTTACATTTTGCAGTACTAAACTGAATGGCAAGAATAATGAATAAAAACAGTGTTAAATCTGAAGTAAGCTATTTAAAGGGCAACACACATTTAAAAACTGCAAGGAAACAGTGAACTTTTTTCTTGGCTAACAACATCTAGATGCAGTTTATGCTTAAACATATATAGTTTAATTTCATGTTGCTCTTTTTGTACAATGATATTATATCCATACAATCTAGTGAAGGGCATATGCAAATGCTTTTAAAAATGTTTAGATGTTGATAGTATATTTAAATGAATATAGATATTAATAGAATCTAAGAAACTTCATAATAGTGACTGTATTGAGGGAAAGACAAATAAATATAAACCTTGTATATATTAACAAATCCCAGCATTATCGGGTAACATGAACAAGTGACTTGAATTAATGACACATGAAATTAGATTTCTACTGTGATATAACACAAAGTAAATGAATATATTCTAATACTCTTTCTGTGTTATTAACTAGAAAAGATAGTTAAGACTGGATTATTTTAACAACTATTACTGATTATATCTGAGCTTAGAAGCTAAGTACACAATGTATTTTCTTTGTATGACTATATTCCATTAGGCATGTATTCCTCTTATGATGTGTATGATCTATTCTATTGAAATACTGTTCTAATTAATAAGTCATTAAGTAAAGTTAATAATTATGTTCTAAAACTTTTAAATAAATATATACAAATATAATTGGGGAGGAGTTGTGAATAAATGGAAACCTCATAAAGATATATTATAATATGAATTATAATAATGACCTTAGAACACATGAAATGTTTAATACTATAAGTTAAATGTTAAATAAACTTTATTTTCATCGAACACTAATACTAATATGATTGAGTTAAATCAATTGTATTGTAACATTATTAACTCAGTTGGAAACAAATATAATTTAACTTGTTAATTGTTAGAAGCTTTTGAAATATTTAGACCATTATTCTTTGGACATATATAGTTTGTTTTCTTAAAATAAACATATAACAAGAACTTTAACTGTTGAAGTAGTAGAAACAGTTTTATTAGTAGATAGAATAGTGTGACTAATGTATATATATATATATATATATATATATATATATATATATATATATATTGGTTTACCTTTACATTGTCAATCCCAATATGGGCGAAACGGCTTCCGCAAATACTGAAATACGAATGGCTCCAATGTCGAATTCCACATAAGTGAACAGCAAAACCTTGCCCCTTTTTGACCCATGTTAGCACTGGTGTGGAGGTGTGGCACGGCCGGAAATGTCGAAATTCGACATAATTTCAACATTTACAATTTTTCGCCATTTTGGTTTGCTTACATGGGTCGATTAAGTGGCCGGTCGATATATATATATATATATATATATATATATATATATATATATATATATATATTCTTAGTTTGAAAAGCATAAATGTTCAGTAATAGTTAATGCCAGTCGTGATGTATTTGCTATATAGAGAATTATTAATAGTTGATATATCATCAATAAATAGAATCATTTTATTTGATATCTAATGACTTTAAGTTGCATAAAGAATTCAATTTAAAACCCTTTACTGTAAAATGCTGTTAGTGGAAAGCTTCATGGTTTAACACAAATTAATGGAATGGGCAATTTGAAGAGTAGAGGCAAAGGTTTGGATAGGAAATTTTTAAGGGGTGATAGAATGTGGTTTGAATTAATACTTCATCACATCAGGAATGAAACATTCCATGTTAGGGGTTGCAAATTTTTAAAATCATATTGTTGTTGAATAATTAAATTTTTTGTCCATGACAAAATGTTTTAAACATGAATACAGTCAAGTAATTGGAAGCTATTGTTTAATTTTGCTTGATTTACTATGTTACAGAAATGACAATACTTAAATGCAGTCTCATTTAATATAAATGGATTAAATAATCCTATGAAGAGAGGTAGTTTATTTAAATATCTTAAAATAAATAAAGCTGATGTAGTATTTTTACAAGAAACACACTTGTTTAAAAAAGACCTTGACAAACTGATTAATAAAGAGTATTCAATACTTGTAGATTCACATTATACTTCTAAGAGGAGAGGCACTATAGTACTTTGGAAGAAATCATTGATTTCTACACTGATAAAAGTGGTATAATTGCACTAATTGTGTTTGAGAGAGACAGAAAAATGCACACATTTGTTAACATCTAATGGATTCCTAGAGTTAGATCTAAAGTAGCAAGAAATGCTTGATATTATAGCTTTACTTGCAAGGGGTGATATTTTATTAGCTGTTTAATTGTATACTGTCAGAAAAATATGCAGCTAAAGATAGGAAACCTAAAATAAATGCTACTGGTAAACAAGTAAACAGTTTTATTAATACAATGAATCTTAGAGATATACAAGTGTTAAAACTAGTAAACACATTGAACTTTACTCACCATTCATATAGATTTGGTATTCAGACAAAAATAAAGTTTCTACATACAATGGATTATATACAAACTTAGAAGTATCAATAACACATTGCCCTTTGTCTGCCAATAATACCTTTACTTTTGAACTTAATCTAAAACCAAATGACTTAGTGTTTTGGCAAGAATACCAACATATATAGTTAAAAGTAAAGGATTTAGAGAATGTTTTTTAAATGAACTGAAACTATTTATGGATGTTAACAATAATGGTGAGGTTTCTGATACTACCCTGTGGGACACATTAAAGACTTATATGTATGGTAGAATTAAGAGTTGTTATTTGATAAAAAGGAAGGACTGGGATAATGAATTAAATATGCTACAAACAAAAATTGATAATTTAACATCAAAATTAAAACATTCTGATAAAGTTAGAAATGCAGAATTAAAGACATTAAATCAAAAATATATAGAAATACTAAATTGTAAAGTTTCATCAAATATAGAAAAACGTAAGTCACAAACCTATACTTCGAATCCTAAAATTTTACATAGATTAGCAATTAGATCAAAATCATTAAATAACACAAATTATATTAAAGAAATTACATACAGAATAGATAAAAACCTAAAAAAGCAATAGAGCTAAAGGATATTTTAGAATCTTTCATGAGAATCTATGAAGAAATCAATATAGAAATCTAATACTAGATAATAGTAATTATACAGAGAATTTTTAAAAAGAAGAAATAAAACAAAAAGTAACAAAATAACAAAATGATAAATTAAATAAACCTACAACTCTTAGAGAAATAAAAGAACAAATACATATTTTGAAAAATAAAAAGGCACCTGGATTAGATGGATTGATTCCAGAAATATATAAAATATTTCCAGATAATATTCTGTAATTGTTAAAAGTACATTTGATGAAGTTACAAGCTTATTACATATCACACCTTCTTGGAAATTCTCATTGATATCTCTTATATTAATGTAAGACAAAGATCTTAAGCTATGTACCTAATATTGTCATATTTCCTTATTAAATGTGGATTAGAAAATTTTAATGGCTATTCTGGCAAAAAGGTTAAATAATATAATATTAAATTTAATCAAAGAATATCAAACTGGATTTATTTTAGGTGCAAAACAACATCATTAGACTTTTATCGTTAATAGATTTTTCTAATAAAAAACATGTATTTATATATTATTTATTTATTTATTTGACATTTGTTGATCAAGAATGTCTGACTGAGCTGGCTCCCTTTTACAACAGAGGCCTGGGGAGAAACGTTCCACAAAGTATTACATACACCATAAAAATGTTTACAAAGAGTACAGTATACATGAGGTAATATAAACATGAATTATAATGCTTGGATTCCCACTTGTAGCATGAAAGTTTAAAATGTGCTATTTACAAAAAAGGCAATAAAACAATATGTTAAAGTCATTCATATATCTCCAATACATAAGGAATTCCGCATTTGGAGGGGAAGTAATGACAACTAAGAGTCTAAGATAACAGTACAGAAAGTACTGTATATTACACATCTTAGCTCTTAAAGGCAACAGCATGTACATCAGTAATCAGAAGCAGAGGGGAAGTTGATAGAGCAGGTGATAGAAAAGGTTAAATGTGAACTGAAAAAAGGGAGTGGCTATGTGTAAAAGAGGGGAAATTAGATTTTTTTTAAATTTATAAATAAGAGAGAAAAGTAGTAGTAGTTAGAATCATGTGAAATCTGAGAAAGGGAAGTAAGCTAAGTGGGAAAAGAAGATAGGGAGGTAAATATGAGTACTGGGAGAAATTTAGTGAATAAAGGTAATAGGAGTTAGAGTTCTGTGGCTAGAATTAAGTATGAAATGAGAAGGAGCTGTATGCAGTGGGGGTCATGTGATTAAAGTCACAGTGGTTGTGAACAGGAGCAAGTCCAGGTATTAGTAAAATAGACTTTTAGGATGATTTTAAATGGGTGGAACTGTGTTATAGAGCTGATTGTTAAAGGTAGCTTATTTCAGTGGATAGAGGGAAGATAGTTGTAGAGGGTTTCAACAACTGATTTTTTTAGGTTTGTAAAATTGGTAAAAAAAGATCTTGTTTGTCTTCCTTTTGCAATGTATAGGAAACCATGTTGGCATAATGGGCTTTTGACCAATGACAGCATGCACCCTAGGCATATTTTCCTAATATAGTTAGGAGTCAGTTCTTGAGAGTATCCCAGATTTGTAGCAAGGAAAAAGATCTGATGAAAGAAACAAATGCTTTAAAGAAGTTGTTTGTGGACAGGGGTTATAATAAACAAATGGTGAAGAATATAAGTCAAGCGGTTGCTGATAACCAGGTGATGACTGCCTTGAATGAACCAAGGGGTGCAACAAATGGTACAATGAACAATACTAGGTATTGTGTTAGTAAGAGAGGCAAAAGGAAGACAAACAAGATCTTTTTTGTTACCAGTTTTACTAGTGATAATAATACTGTCAAAGGAGTCATACAAAAATATTGGCATTTGTTGACTCTAGATGGTCCCACTGCCGATATTATTGGTGACACACCAAGCTTCACCTACCTGAAAAGCAATAATCTCAAACAACTGTTATGCAATGAGAGATCGAGGAAGACATAGGAAGGTAGAAAGCTAGGTACTTACCCCTGCAGACATTGCAGTGTGTCTAAAGTTATAACAAAGGAGCAGGTCTTTTTCCATCTTACACTAACTTTTGAATTTAAACCTAGGTTTTATGCAGACTGCTCCACCACTAATCTGATATACTTAGCTACATATGATTCTTGTTCTTGCTTCTATGTAGGCAAGACTATACAATGGTTAAGGGCTAGAGTACACAAACATTTTTTGACATCAGGAAGAAAGATGTCAAGAATGCACTAGCGAAACATCTAATAGATTTTACCACAAAGTAGACCAACACAAACGAAAAGCACCAGACAGCAAAAAGCAGCAAACCAAAAAACAAAGGCGACCAAAAATGGGAATTGGTATTGTTAAAATTTATTCTACAAAACTCCACAGAAACACAGATTTAGCGCATGCTTTCATAAAAAACTTCATCAGAATCATAAAGCAGTTCAAACAGGTACCGCATTTTAAATACCCCTCACCATATAAACTTATCTAATGAAAATTCCAAACCAATTAATAACAATTTAAATGTCACATTCTTTAAAGGTACATGAATACATTAATACATTAACTCAACATAACATTTGTAAGTAGACCAAGATTAAATGTTTCTAAGATCATTTTAAACAACATAAGATTTTAATCTAAGTATGCTAGAAATGGATAAACTATCATTGAGATCAGGTGTGGCCATGGCATTTAATTTTAATTGCCAGGATAATTTCTTAGCTTCCAATATATCTTTCCACAACCCCCCTCCGCTAATCCCTAGGCACACATTCCAGAACGAAAAATCTAAAAGCATGGTCTGGATGATTGACAATATGTCTGGCAAGGGCATTTTTCAAATCTCCCTTTCTTATATCTAACCCATGCTCATATAACCTCTCCTTAAATTTCCTTTTGGTCTTTCCTATGTAAAAATGTTAACATTTGAGACACTTACCCACTTATAGGGGGTTTCACCTCGACCACATTAGCCATGTCTTTAAACAAAGAAAAAATATTCTAATATTTATAAATAATATCTTTAATGGCCCCAGCTTCATTACAAAATTGAATAATAAAGGCATCTTTAAGGTCCACCCTATTATCACAATATCTCTGGAAATCTAAATTCCCCTTGTACTAAACTACCATTGATAAGAGGGACAATACCCCCCCTGTTTCTTCTCTTTCTTGAATATTATTCATGTGGTGAGTTATCAAACCCTTAGGATAGCCTCTCCTTTGGAACATAGCCCTCATCTTTTCACATTCTTTCCCAAATTCATCCGGCTCTGACACCATTCTGGCAAGCCATATATATATATATATATATATATATATATATATATATATTGGCCCTTCACTATTCCAACTTATGGTAACATCTAAATAGTTGATAGAGGAAATACCCACTTGATATGTAAATTTGTGGAGTTATTCAAAAAAGAAATCAACCCTTCTATTTCTTCCACAGGTTTATCCCACACCACAAAAATATCATCCAAAAACCTTATGAATAAATTCCAAGGCTTTTCCCCAAACTGGGGAAAAAGAATGTGTCTCTCCCATTGAAGAAGGACAATATTTGCAAAGATGGGGGCACAAGCCACCCCCATCACAACCCACATCCTTTGCCTAAAATATTGTCCATCAATAAACACAAAATTATATTTGAGGACCACTTCCATACATAACACCAAAACATTATTAGTGTTATTATCTAATGAGTTACATTTAATAAGAAAATCACGGAACCACTTTAGCCCCACATCATGGGGAATAACATTATATAATTCAACCACATCAATAGTTATAAAAATACGTGTTTCTGAAAATTCAACCTTCTTCATTTTATTAAAAAAATCCCACAAGTCTTTACATATATGTTCAAAGGAATCTAAACAGTTTCTCAAAACCAAATCTACATACTTCCCAAGGGGGTGGGTCTTAGACTTGGCTCCACTAACAATGGGCCTCATAGGCGGATCCCTTATACACTTATGAATTTTGGGTATCCCAAAAATAACTGGAACAACTGGGTTCTTGACTTGAAAAAACCCCAAAAAGCTCATATGATATTTCTTGTTCATCCAGCATATCCTGCAAATAAAAATCAATACACTGGAAGGCTAGTTTAATAACATTCAAGGAAGTTTCTTCATGCAATTCAGTTTGATTAATATGTACCAGTATCTTACTAATATAGTTGTCTTTCCCCATAATCACTCCCTCCATCGGGTTTCATTACCCTAAGCTGCTTATTGTTAGAATGTTCCCTTAATAAAGCAGACTCGTGGGCACCCAAATTTTTGTATAAAGCAGACTTGTTACAACTCATGTTAGTAAAGTCATATTCCACTAACTTTTCAAAAATAATGAGTGGTAAAGGCAAAGGTGGATTAAAAGTACTACTCTGTTTGAAAGCATTAAACATATATTGCATTTCCCCTTGAAACAACAGTTTCATGTACTTTTTTCTAAGAAATAACTTTAAATCCACAAGTAAATTATCTATTTTAAAACTAGTAGGAGGTACAAACAATTCCCCCCTACTAAACAAATTAGCATGCTCCATGCAACACTTAAAATCACTGTAATTATACAAAGTACAGTCACCAGAACAAATTTGAACAATCTCCATAGATGTATTGGAAGAAACAGAGGGAAAACCCTCAGCAACAGTACCTTGTATATCATTTTCAATCAAAGTTCCACAAAAGTTTACCTCTGCTCCCAGTTCTTGTTGGAATAAAACTTCCTCTGCTGATAGTTCCCATGTTGGTAGTTCCTGTTGTTGCATTGGGCATAATTGCCCCTGTTTCTCTGATTTTCCAAACATTTGGATCTCCGCGGCCCACTCGTTGGGTCCCCCTCTAAAGGGCCTTCTGACTCCTCAGCTGCCCTTTTATTCTGTTTGGGAGAACCCTTCCATTGACATTCATCATCCAAATTGGCCCTCCTATTGGCTGAGGGCAGGTTCGGATACGTCCTATATTCCGCGTAAGCAACGTGGTCCCTTTCAAACTTCTTAACTTTCTTGTTCTTCATTCACTCTATATCCCCATCTACTTTTTTAAAAATAGACAGGTAATCATTCTGATACTCTGAAAAAAGCAAATCTTTATGTATGGCATTGTACAACTTTTCTGATTCCATGATCAGCTTGTCAATCTCTTTTTGATTGTATTTCACCAAGCACTCTATCAGCTCACAGCCATGCCTATCAAAGAGCTGCAACAACTCATCATGAAAGGGGGACCCAGCCTCGACCTCAATGGGAAATTTCCATGTCCGAAGACCTTTCAGCATTCTTTTGACTTTAAGACACACTCGCAAATAGGCATTGTCTAATTGCAACCTTTTACACTTGAAAATAGTTGATTCCAAAGTACTTATAGACTTTTTCCAAGGTCAAAGGCTCCCATTGGTGTCCCTGGTCATCAAAGGACACTGCTCCAAGGAGCCACTGTTTCACATTGTTGACCGGAGCCCTCTGGCCACCACCCAGTGCATTCCCTGATGCTGGTTTTGACATTTGTGGTTCTTCCCCTCCATTAAGCAAACACACAGGGGTACGCAAAAAGTCATTATCTGCCCCAGAAAGACAGTCCAAATGGTGCTGCATATGATTAACTTTACCAGTCAACTCCTGCACCAATTGGGTTTACAAACCCACACTTTGAGTCAGATTTTCCACACCATTCAGCTCGACTCCTGGTCCGGACATGCTGCTTCAACAATAACTAGGTAACCATGAAGTAGAACAACACCAATGAAAAAGACCAGACAGCAAAAAAGTAGCAAACCAAACCCCAAAGGTGACCAAAAAAAATTTATTCTACAAAACTCCACAGAAACACAGATTTAGCGCACGCTTTCATAAAAAAAACTTCATCAGAATCATAAAACAGTTCAAACAGGCACCACATTTTATATACCCCTCCCCATATAAACTTATCAAATGAAAATTCCAAACCATTTAATAACAATTAACATAAGATTTTAATCTAAGTATGCTAAAAATGGATAAACTATCATTGAGACCAGGTGGGACAGTGGCATTTAATTTTAATTGCCAGGATAATTCCTTGGCTTCCAATATATCTTCCCCCCACCCAGTAATCCCTAGGCACACATTCCAGAACATAAAATCCAAAAGCATGGTCTGGATGATTGACAATATGTCTAGCAAGGGCATTTTTCAAATCTCCCTTTCTTATATCTAATCCATGCTCATATAACCTCTCTTTAAATTTCCTTTTGGTCTTTCCTATGTAAAAATGTTGACATTTGAGACACTTACCCACATATACAACCCCCATGGTGTTACAAGTATTTTGAGATTTGGGCCTAAAAATGCTAGAATTAACCTCAATCAGGTCCCCTTCAAGTACCATCCAACACTGGGGGCAATTGGTACACCTATATGTGCCCTATTTCTTATAAGAACTAAAAGGCCCATAATCAATGGTAGGATGCTCAAACATGTTTTTCAAGGTTCTCCCCATCTAAATACTATAAGAGGTTTCACCTTGACCACATTAGCCATGTCTTTAAACAAAGAAAAAATATTCCAATATTTATAAATAATATCTTTAATGGCCCCATCTTCATTACAAAATTGAGTAATAAAGGCTTCATTAGGTTCCACCCTATTATTCACAATATCTCTGTGAAATCCAATTTCACCTTTTACTAAACTACCATTGATAAGAGGGACAATATCCCCCATTTCTTCTCTCCTGAATACTGTTCATGTGGTGAATTATCAAACCTTCAGGATAGCCACTCCTATGGAATATAGCCCTCATATTGTGACATATTATTATTATTATTATATTGACATATTGTGAATAATAGGGTGGACCTTAATGAAGCCTTTATTACTCAATTTTGTAATGAAATTGGGGCCATTAAAGATATTATTTATAAATATTGGAATATTTTTTTCTTTGTTTAAAAACATGGCTAATGTGGTCGAGGTGAAACCCCCTATAGTATTTAGAAGGGGAGAACCTTGAAAAACATGGTTGAGGATCCTACCATTGATTATAGGCCTTTTAGTTCTTATAAGAAATGGAGTACATATAGGTGTACCAATTGCCCCCAATGTTGGATGGTACTTGAAGGGGACCGGATTGAGGTTAATTCTAGCATTTTTAGGCCCAAATCTCCCAATACCTGTAACAATATGGGGTTGTATATGTGGGTAAGTGTCTCAAATGTCAACATTTTTACATAGGAAAGACCAAAAGGAAATTTAAAGAGAGGTTATATGAGCATGAGTTAGATATAAGAAAGGGAGATTTGAAAAATGCCCTTGCTAGACATATTGCCAATCATCCAGACCATGCTTTTGGATTTTTTGTTCTGGAATGTGTGCCTAGGGATTACCGGGGGGTGTGGGAAGATATATTGGAAGCCAAGGAATTATCCTGGCAATTAAAATTGAAAGCCACAGTCCTACCCGGACTCAATGATAGTTTATCCATTTCTAGCATACTTAGATTAAAATCTTATGTTGTTTAAAATGATCTTGGAAAAGTTTAATCTTGGTCTTCTTTCGAATGTCATGTTGAATTAATGTATTCATGTACCTTTATGGAATGGGACATTTTAATTGTTATTAATTGGTTTGGAATTTTTATTGGATAAGTTTATATGGGGAGGGGTATTTAAAATGTGGTGCCTGTTTGAACTGCTTTATGATTCTGATGAATTTTTTTATGAAAGCGTGCGCTAAATCTATGTTTCTGTGGAGTTTTGTAGAATAAATTTTAGCAATACCAATTCCCATTTTTTGGTCGCCTTTGTGGTTTGGTTTGCTGCTTTTTGGTATCTAATAGATTGTCCTGGTCATCAATTTTCATTTAGGGTCTTAAAGGGCGTTCCAAAAAATCTGAGGGGTGGTGATACTAATAACCACCTGGAACAGGTTTAACTGAGATGGATATTGAGGATGAAAGCCCTTAGGTTTCCAGGGATAAGTTGCTGTGTTAGCATTAAACCCATTTTAAATGGGCATAAACCTAGTAAATAGTCTGATTCATGTGGTACTGATGATGTCATTTTTGATTTTATTTAATTTGAGCCATGATTGGTTGATATGTATTATAAAGTGTGATGTATTTTTAACTTTATATAGAATCTGAAGAAGCGTATTTTATATGCGAAAGCGCTTTTCCTTCTTTATGTTTTATTTTATTAAAGTGGAGTTTGCTTTTGTCGTCCTGCTGGTTCTTTTTATATCCATATGAATGAGAACTTCTGAGCATCATGCAAACACAGTAAGTGAAGTTGCACTCAACTAATCCCCTCTAGTCCTGTGACAATAACTGTTAGTTAGGTATTGGACTAGCATGCAGATAGCCACAGGCTATGTCAACTTTTAATCATACTCTGCTGGCATTGTATGTCATAGAAATGAAGTGGAATTATCCTTAATTAGGGTGTTCTTTACGTATCATGACAATAGTTGTGATATTATAAAATGTTTTACATGATTTGCTGTCATTATGCATAGTTGCACACTGCTGCACGTCATTGCACAGAGCTCAACACTATGCATAGCAGCAAGAGTTTTAAATCATGTCAATTATATCCTAAGCAGGTGATGTCATTTAAAGCAGCTAATACCAGATGGTGGTCCTAATCAAGAAATGTAGAAAGTATGCATACAGCCTGTAGTCTGATTTTCCCTCAATACTTCAACAACATTGGAGTAAGGACTTGGAACTATTCATTGATATAATACTAGGGGCTGTTTCAGGGGGCATCACAGGCATCAGCATCCAGGATACTCCACCATTTCCTGGATGCTATGTTTATATATGCCGGTGAACACATATGTTTTCCCAGTACTTCTGAGGAGAAGAGCAACAATATGCTGCACTTCTATCATGTAGCACACTACCCTGAAGTAGTAGGTGCCATAGATTGCACTCATGTACACATCAAGGCACCACCTGGTGAGCAGGGTTGAATCTACATTAACTTCAAGGGATAGTAACTGCCAAGTCATGTGCAATGCCCAGGGGATTATCTTGAATGTGTGCGCTGTCGACCTTGGCAGTTATTACGACTCCCATATCTGGCACAGATCACAGCTCTACCAGATGTCTGTTAGGGGGACATCCCACACAGCCATTTACTGGGGATGCTGGCTATGCCCTGGAACCATGGATGATGAGGGTCTATATCAGAGCAACAAAACTCCAAAGTAGCAAACGACCTAAAGGTCAAAAATGGAGGACCTCAAACTTGCTATTGTGGGGGGGGGGGCTGCACCCCCCCACACACCCCCACTAAATATGTAGATACCAACTCCAAGATTGCACTACAGTGAGGAAAGGGCAAATATGCCAATCTTCACTGTACTGCGATCTCACAAAAAGCAGATCGAGATCCGGTATTTCTGACTTTTAGGTAATTTGCTATTTTGAGTTTTTGGTGTTCTATAGGAACCTGATGATGACACACTTCAGAAATGCACACACACCCACAGATGAATGCCATAATGAGACACACACACACACACACACACACACACGCATACACACACATAGACATACACACATAGATACACACACACACACACACACACACACACACACACACACACACACACACACACACACACACACACACACACACACACACACAAAATAGGAACAGCATAGAGCATGTGTTTGGGTTTCTGAAATCACAGTTCCAGTGCACTGTTTGTGCTATGCTGCACAATCTGATTCTGAGGAAACAGATGCAGCAGGATCAGCAAGGGGAATGGACACACATCCCCCACCAATGCCTAGGTCACCACAGACACAGTCACAGGAGGACTTGGAGGAGGAACCCCCAGCTGCTGTCCCTGTAGGTAGATGTAGGCATGCTCATTATGCCCTTGCTTTGGCTAAACAAGGCAAAGCACATTCACTGACCGCCTAGGGTCTAACACCTTCCTCCTACTGACATACATATATTAAAATTGATGCTAGGCAACTCACACAACCTTTATCTATTCATGTATTGGTTGTGTACTGCTTGCATCAGACAGAGTCAGCCCTGAACTAATGCTGAGTCAGTTGATGTATATGCAAGGTAAGGCCTGATCCTAGACTGTAGTGTTGAGTACTATTATGACATATCCTTGTATATGTCTTACTTTGTTACACTATGCAACTATATAGTGCTGCTTTTGTAGATAACTTAAGATAACATACGAGTGCACACACTTATATTACTACAATGTTGCCATATGTAATTGTTATGCATCAGGCATGAAACACTCACACAGTCCAACCATAGCTGAATACTGTTACATCATGCAAGAGAGAAGTTAGGAAGTGATGCCACTCCATTGCAGTTTCTGACCTCAGGCTACTTTGTATCCTAACAGTAAATATGTTTCTCCCCCACCCACAAACACAGGATTGTAAGACAGAGAGATGTATAGTTACAATCATATTTTTGACAGGGGTTGTGGCTAGTAACTGGTCTGTGTCCAAATGTAAGTCATAGAAATACTGTACTGTGCATGGTTTGATAGCAGTGTACATTTTTCTATGAAGGTGGTTGAGTGAGGAAGGACTCTAGTTTAGAAAGCAGTTCCTGTGGCCAAAAGGACTAAGGCAGCTATCCTACTTGATGAAGCTTTAATGGTGTTTTGGGTGCTAATCAAGATGTAAGTTGAAGTTTTGGATGCATTTTTGCTATAGTTTGTGTTTTTTTACAGACTGTGCCTCTATGTCCCATAATGTTTTCACTGGGGTCACATGCTGAAAATTTTAATAACGCTTAAATATTTTACGTGAAGTGCAAAACTGCAGAAAAAGGAAATATGCAGATATAGAGTGCCCGTAGCAATCGTGAAATCATGGCTTGGAGTACTGAGAGGAGTGGGATGCATTAAGACTTATACATTACATAATAGGAAGACTGGATGTTAGCAATGTGCCTTGCATTTGTTCACTGCTAAACACGATGCAAATAAGCAGAAGACTGAAATGTGCATGAGTGTACACTTAGTACACTGCTCACTGCATTTTTGCTATCCCTATCAACTGTTCAGATTTATGAAGAATTTCCATATTGTTACATAATATTTGCAATCTGTTCCCCATAAAATGTTGTTTTTTGCAAAATTATTGCTAAATCATTGAGAATTAAGTCAGAAAATATTGACATACATTTTATTTCTGGATCTTATGACCTTTGGAAAATGCATGCCAATGCAAAACCTGTTATTCCACCAACATTGTAGGTTTGTAGGGCAATATTTCAACATTTGCCATATTATTGCTTTGTGCAAATTTTGTGCTCTAAGAGGTTGAGATCTATGAAATTATTACATCAGATACATTGATCTGTATTCTTACTATTCTATATCTCCAAGATGTGGAAACATTGCAAACTGAGGGTACAGTGCAATCAATCAGTACAACCATGGGATCCTCTTAATTCTACAACACATACATCTATTACAAAACAAAAGTGCAATATATAATGTTGTGTGCTCCCTCATAGACACTGTGATAACACTGTGCTCACAGGCTTGCACTTCCAAAGGAAAACATCCAAATTTGCTCAATTAGGGACTCGTATCATTATACAGCTATGACTTCTAAACAGTATACTACTGTTAGTGTACAAGCCTCAAATGACACTCGAGCTGGTATTCCCTACATCCCTTGATGATGTCATCTACTTTAAGTTCACATTAAGTTATATTAAAATCAGACTTGTTTAGTGATGCTTGAATTAAAAGCTGTGTTCATTAGTCTGTGCACTTAGGTAGAGGTTCAGTTCTTACTGTAGCAGTGTGTGTTTATGTGTGTGTGTGTGTGTGTGTGTGTGTGTGTGTGTGTGTGTGTGTGTGTGTGTGTGTCTGTTATAGTGGAAGTGTGAATCCATCACTGCCTTGGAAACTGGCATGGTGTTTGCTTTGTTTTTGTGCTTGCAAAAAACATCCATGTCTAGTGGCCCTCCAACCTCTTGCCCCTACCAGGGCCTGCTGATGTCATCTATTATACGATCACCTGCATTCCTGTTAAAGTCAGATTTGTGCTGTGGTACATGCATTAAGTACTGTGTTCTCTAGTCTGTAAACTTAAATAGGTAAGGGTTCTAATCTCTAGTCTCCATAAAGAAGACTGTGAGTATGCATTCAACATTGCCATAGAAAATGGCATGCTTTTGTGCTTGCAAACAACATCCATGGCTAGCAGTCCTCTAACCTCCTGTCCTCCACTGGGTCTGCTGATGTAATCTACTATAAGATCACCTACAGTCCTGTGAAAGTCAGACTTGTGCCATGGTGTTCTCTAGACTGTAAAGTTAGATGGGTAGCTGTTCTAATCTTACTGCAGTCAATTTGGTATTTGTGTATTTGTGTGTGTGTGAGCTGCTGGTGGACATTATATAGAGAATTTTACTACAGCCTATTGTACACATTCCTCATGTTTTCAACAGACACTGCTGATGTTGTCAGCTATATCAGATTATTGGATACATGTTGCTCACAACAGCCCATGGACACACAATGCCCTGGCAGACAGGTAGTTGACACCTCATGCAATATAAAACAGACAACAGTGAGACTCATTTTATGCTCTGCACAAACATCTTTACATCCCTTTTCAATGGTTATGGACAGATCAACACAGGATATCACATAGGGGACCCCACGGACTATGATGTTTGTGGATGATATTGTGATCAGAGAACATGGTTATGAGACCCTGTAGAGGTGGAGTTATGCTATAGAGGTGAGTAATTAATGGCATAAGGACTAAGACAGAATTTATGTCTGTGAATGAGAGGGAAGATAGAACAATGGTGAGCCTGCATGAAGTACAGTTGGCAAAGGTATATGATATTAAATGCTTGGGAGCTAAAGTTCACAGTAATGGTGATGACTGTGGAAGAGAGGTGAAGAAGACAGTGCATGCATGGTGGAGTGGGTGTAAAGGAGTGTCAGGAGTGATTTGTGACAGGCTAGTACCAATAACTCTGAAATGGACAGTCTACAAGAGTGTACTGAGAACAGCTATGTTATATGGTTTGGAGGCAGTGACAGTGACAAAAGTACAGGAGTCATAACAGGAGCTGGAATAGTTCCAGATGTTAGGATTTGCATTGGGTGTGCTGAGGATGGACAGGATTAGTAATCAGTATATTACAGTGTCAGCTCAACATTGTATAGTTTGGACACAATCCAGAGAGGTGAGATTGTATTGCTGTGGGCATATACTTAGGAGGGATGCTGGGTATATCATAGGTTCATAGGTTCATAGGTTCATGCTAGGCTACCTGCCCTAGGGCATTTATAAACCTAGCCAGAATGTGTTTGGCTTTCGCCACCCATTTTAAATTTATTTTGCTATGCCCTTTTTCGAGGTTAGTATACTGTGCCTCTGTCTAACAGTGACAAAGAAGTGATACCCGGGGTAAACCTACGATCTCCCATCCACTCATCAAGATTCCTCTTGAAGAGAGTCAATGAGGGACTCTGCCTAACCTGGACTGGGATTTTATTCCAGAGTGAAGGGAGCCTCTGGGTTATGAATCTGTCTCTCCAGCATGTCCTATGTATTTCAGTGCTGATTCAAGTCTCTCGAGCGCGTAGCTCGATGGGATTTGGATTTTCTCAGGTGCAGCATGTCCATTAATTCCGGGTTGGACATGGCTTTATACGTCAGGCATAGATCGCCTCTTAACAGGCGGTATGCCACTGAGTAGAGCTGGAGATTCTTTAACCGGGCAGTGTATGGCATCTATTTGAGTGCTTTGATCCTCTTGGTGAGGTACTTTTGGGGTCTTTCCAGTTGCTGCAGGTGTCTGGTAAGGTACATCCCAAAAGGGGCATTGTACTCAATTATGGGCCTGATGAGGGATGAGTAAAGAGGCACGATGACCTCCCCTGATCTAGATGTGAATCCCTTCATGATTAGGTGGGCTATATAAAATGTTTTTCTAACCACTTTGGCCACGTGGTTGTCAAATGGGAAGATTGCTATCAACTTGGGTCCCCAGGTCCCTAATTACTTCTTCTGTACTTAATGGATTACCACCTATGTGGTAATTTGTGGGCACTTTGTTTTTGCCAAAGGGGATGACTATACACTTTTTGGCATTTAGCTTGAGGTCATGGCTCTGGCACCAGTTGTTTGTTTCTATGAGGCCCTTTTGGAGGATGCTTGTGTCGGCTGGAGAGTCGATTATGGCGCCCAGTTTGCAGTCATCTGCGAACTTGGTCAGCCACAGTCCTTCCGTGTTGGCCTGTACCTCCGAGAAATATATACCGAACAAGAGAGGTCCCAGGACTGAGCCTTGTGGGACACCACTTGTAACTGGTTTGGAGTCTGACATGGCTCCAGCAATTCTAACCATGTGGGTTCTGTCCTTGAGCCAGTTTGCAATCCATCTAGTGACATAGGGGTTTATATTTAAGCTGGTGAGCTTATCTATAATGCCCGAGTGGGGTATTGTATCAAAGGCTTTTACGAGGTCCAGGTAGGCTGTGTGGACCACCTTCCCCTCGTCAATGGCCTTTGTGACTGTTTCAAAGAAATCAACTAGGTTTAAGCGGCAGGATCTGCCCTTAACAAAGCCGAACTGGGTAGGATCCAGTGTCTGTAGGTCCCCAATATCTTTATTTATGAGGTCCATGATGATCCTTTCCATAGCTTTGCAGACCAAGCTAGTCAGGCTTATGGGGCAATAGTTTCCAGGATCCGTTGAGGCACCACCTTTATGGAGAGGGACCACTGTTGATGTACGCCACTCTTTGGGCACATATCCTGTAGTAAGGCTGAGATTGAACAGTAGTTTTATGTTTGGGTTTAGCTCTTCTTGGAGTTCATGTAGGATGCAGCCCGGGATACCGTCTGGTCCCATTGATGCTGTGTTTTTTGCTTTGGAGAGGGCGGCTCTTACCTGAGCATCTGAGATGTCAGGGGGGGCAGCACTCTGCTGGGATAGATATTTGCTCTTTTGGTGGGGAGGGGGGGAGAAGTTTGCGCTGCACCTGTCAGCTAGGATGTTGGCAATGTCTGTGGGTTCAGTGTATTTTTTGTCATTTTGGACTAATTCTGAGCATATCTGGGAATTACCACCCAGGTTCCTAACATAACTAAAGAAAGCTTGTGATTATCCTTAGTGTCCTGTGCAATTTTTCTCTTGAAGCTGGCCTTATACAATTTTATGAGTGCCTGTAGTTTTTTGCTAATACTGATCAGTGATGCCTTCCCTTTTTGGGATTTTGCTCTATCATTTAGTAGCTTCCTCCTTCTATTGTATAGTTTGTTTATGGCTGGGGTCCACCAGACAGGACGTCTGCCTTTGGAGGATTGGGTCTTGGTTTTATTTGGGATCTCATGATCCATGCATTCCTGAAGGTGTTCATAGAATGCATTTATAAAGGATTCTGCAGTCTAGGCCGTATTTTCCACAGGCCCGGGGGCTTTGAAGGATTCCACCTCAGTTTTGAGAAGTGTGAAATTTGCTTTAGAGAAGTTTTTCACTGTGGTTTTCTGGGCAGGGTGTGGGGTTGGGATGTGAATATCCAGTGAGATTAGTTTATGGTCTGATCTTACCAGTGAGGGATACACTTCTGGTCTGGAGCATAAAGTCCCCATGTTGGTGATGATCAGGTCCAGTATGTTTTCCCCTCTTGTGGGAGTGGTAACAAGTTATTCCATAGCATTTGAGTTTATAAATTCTAGGAACCTTTGGGCTAGGGTGTTGGAGCTAGAATAATGCTCCCAGTCTATGTATGGGTAGTTGAAGTCGCCCAATATAATGGTGTTTGGAGAGACCTTCATATTTTCCAGTGTTCTCAGAAAGGCCGAGTGGGGTTCCTGGGTTTGGGAGGGTGGTCTGTAGCAGGCTATAAACTGGAAGGCAGTTTTACCCACTGTTAGTTGCACAGGGATAGTCTTTGATGCTTCGTGCTTTGCCACCAACCTGGAGGTGTGGGTATCTTTGATGAATATCGATACTTCCCCTCCTTTTGTGGTTCGGTCCAAGTTTTGGGGCCGAAAAGCATGGTATGAGCTATAACCTGGTAGTGCTGGGGGGCTCTCTGGAGCCCTGAACCAGGTTTCTGTTACTGCACAGATATCAATGTTCTCCATGCTAAGGAGAGTTTCGAGTGCATGCATCTTGAGGTTTAGACTTCTGGCGTTTTGTAGCATTACTCTTAGGTTCTTATCCCTTGTGATACCTATGGAGGTGGGTTTGTCTTTTGAGCCTTGCCTAAAAAAGGCACTATGGGGGTAGTAAGAGCCTTTGCCAATATCTGAAAGCCCAGGGGTGACAGGTGCAAGCCATCCCTAGTGAAGCATCGTGGCTTGTTGAGCATATCATCCCAAGCTGACAGGCATTGGATCCCCTTTGAATGACACCAGTACTTAAGCCAATTGTTGAAATTGATAATCTCGTCTTCATATTGTGGCATCATTCTTGGTGAGGGTAAGATGCTACTCAAGGTCAGGGTCATACCGGCCTGGGCTACATGCTTAGAGAGCTCCTTTATGTCTCTTTTCATGTAGTCCAGGGAGGTACGTCTCAGGTCATTCACACCAGCATGGACAATGACTGAGTCATATTTGTACTTGTCTTGGAGTGACCTGAGTGCTTGTGTTATGTGGCGGATCCTAGCGCCTGACAGGCTGCTCACCGTGACCCTCTCCTTGTTCAGCCTGGTGAGCGGGACGTCAGTGTGCCTGACGATAGAGTCACCTATTACAAGTGTATCAGGTGTGTTGTTTAGTCTTAAGGGCTGTGGCTGTTCGGCACACTGGCTTTGTGAGATATGTGCTGCACATGTTTTGTTTTGGGGTAGCGGTTGCTTGGGTGTCTGCTTTGGAGGTCTCTGCTGCTTAGGCAGATCTTTATTTAGAGCCTCTGAGTATGTTTTTGTGTGATTATGTGTTTGGTTTGCTGTCGTGGTAGGTCTATGTGAGGCTGGAATTGTAGTGAGTGTGGTTTCCTTCTCCTCCTGACTGGTTATGCCAGTACTGAGTTGAGAGAGCTTAGCCTCCAGTTTGGCTATATGGTTGCATCTCTCACATGTGTTGGAATTTGTTGGGAGGAGGAGAGGGTTGTCTGTGTACATGAGGCAGTTGTAACATTGCCTCAAGATTCCCAGATTCACTAGCTGGACCAGAGAGGAGATTGACAACTGACCTTTGGACATGCTAGAATAATATTGGGAATTCCTTAATAATTGAAAACAAGGGCCAGTGGGGAGTGAGGGTGTAGTGCTTTTAATTTTTAGTGCTGACTTATATAATTGCTTTAGCGAGAAAGTGCCAGGTAACTTAAGTGCAATGTGTTACAGGTAACTTAAATGCAAAAACGACAAACAGTAACTTTCTTTCAAGTGAAACAAGGAAATAAGTACAGTAAGCAATGCAGATATCACTAGTGATCCACAGAAGCGCTGAGAATCCGCGTATTAGGTGGAATTAGCGTTCCAGGGAAATAACAAGCATATAAACAAAGCTAGAGTCAGCAGGCCTGGATCTAGTCTATGCTACAGCAAACAAGGTGTACCAATTTCAGTAAGATACAGTTCAAATATTCAGGCACTATAAACCTTTAACCAGAAATTCCCAGCTCAGAAGGGCAGAGTCCAGCCTCTTCTCCCACAAGAGTGCAGACCACGAACCTTCTTAATGTAAAATAACTGGCCTGAAGCCCAAGTGCTTAAACCAGAACTAATACACTTTAAGAATAACAGACACTGGGCTCTCAATCAGCAGTTCCCAACTTAGAAGCATGAAAGCTACCTGTCCTGCCACCACAGTGCATGCCACAAACCTTCCTAATGTAAAACAACTGGTCTGAAGCCCAAGTGCATAATCCAAAAGACTTAGAATGATACCTACACTTTAATCAAGTTACTACCAAGCAGTAATAAATACAATTGAATAATTTAGAGAATGCCTGGATTAGTGCTCAAGTTACACAAAGAAAGCTAGATCCAGCAGGCCCGAATCCATTCTATGCCACAGCAAACAAGGCGCACCAACTTCAGTATGAAGCAGTTCAGATATGCATGCACTATAAGCCTTTAACCAGAAATTCCCAGCTCAGAAGGGCAGAGTCCAGCCTCTCCTCCCACAAGAGTGCAGACCACGAACCCTCTTAATGTAAAACAACTGGCCTGAAAGCCCAAGTGCTTAAACCAGAATTAATACACTTCTAGAATAACAGACACTGAGCCCTCAATCAGCAGTTCCTAACCTAGAAGGATGTAAGCTACCTGTTCTGCCACTACAGTGCAGACCACAAACCCTCTCAGTGCAAAACAACTGGTCCGAAGCCCAAGTGTTTAAACCAAAAGGCTTAGAATGAGTTACACCAAGCAGTAATAAATACAACTGAGTACTTTTAAGGTGATGCAAAAGTAAAATAAAGTAGGTAGAAACACAAGTACAGTAAAAGCAGATGAAAAATTTTTTTTTTTTCTGAACAAGTGCTGAGATCAAAGAAACAGATTTGAGTGCTGAAACTAGAAAACTGGCTAGTTATAAGAAAAAATAACTAAGCTAGAAGGCTTCCCTCCAACACAGAAGGGCTTGGGGGCTCAGAAGCCTACAAATAGTCTATACCACTTAACAGGAAAGGCAGGAAACAAGCTTAATTTTTCTGTTTCCCAGATGCTCTCTTTGTACACAATAGGAGTGCTTGAAATCAGAATATGATCTCACTGCACTCAGTTGAGTGAGCAAATGAGATGGGCCCAGAAGGAGTATCCAAACACAAATTTACAAGAGGGGCGGGCAGTTTCAAGGCCACTAAGATTAACACCAAAACAAAAACAGGGAGGGTGGGTGAGACTAACTGAAGAGCAGAGTCAAAACTTCCAGTTCAGTTAATATTCCTGCAACACACAGTTAAAATTAATTTAAATACTGTATTTTTTTTGAAAAAAAAAGTGCAGATAAAGGTACTTAAATTCTCTTATACGTCCAGTTGAATACAGCAAGTTCTTAGCCTGCCAAAGCTTGCTGAGAATGGAGCTGTCAGGTAAGAGAAAAACAAGAAGGCTTGTATTAAGTTCTGGACTACATGAAAAGAGACATGGAAGAGCTCTCTGATCAAGTAGCCCAGACCGGTATGACCCTGACCCTGAGTAGCATCCTGCCCTCACCAAGAATGATACCGCGGTATAAAGAAAAAATTCTCAATTTCAACAATTGGCTAAGTTTCTGGTGTCATTCAAAGGGGATCCAGTGTCTGTCTGCCTGGGACGACATGCTTGACAAGCCACGCTGCTTCGCTAGAGATGGCTTGCACCTGTCACCCTTAGGCTTTCGAATACTGGCCAAGGCTCTTGCCACCCCCATAGTGCCTGTTTTAGGCAAGGCTCAAAAGACAAACCCACCGCTGTAAATAGCACAAGTAACAAAAAACTGAGGGTAATGCTACTCAATGCCAGAAGTCTGAACCTCAAAATGCACACACTCGAGGCATTCCTCAGTATGGAATAAATTGATATATGTGCAGTAACAGAAACCTGGTTTAAGGCTCCAGAGAACACCCCAGAACTCCCAGGCTACAACTCATACCATACATTTTGGCCACAGAACCCAAACCGAAATACAAAAGGCGGGGGTGTATCCATATTCATCAAGGATACCCACACCTCCAGGTTAGTGGGTTAGCACGATGCTTCAGAGATCATCCACATGCAACTAACAATGGGCAAAACTGCAATTCAAATTGTAGCTTGCTACAGGTCACCCACCATGTCCCAGGACCCCCATTCCACTGGGGAAACATAAAGGTCCTACCAAACACCCTAATATTGGATGATTTCAATTACCCAAACATTAACTGGGAGAACTACTCAAGTACTAACTCCCTTGCCCAACATTTCTTAGAATTTATAAACTCAAACACCCTGGTTCAACTGGCCAACACACCCACCAGAGGTGACAACATATTGGACATGGTCATCACCAACATGGGCAACTGGTGTTCCACACCAGAGGTCAAATCCTCGCTGGTTAGATCTGACCATAAACAAATCCCTTTGGATATCCACATTCCGCCCCCACCCCCGGACAAAAAAAAAACACTGTGAAAAACTTTTCTAAAGCAAACTTCATGTTACTTAAGACCAAGGTTGAAAGTTTTAAAGCCCCCATGCTGAAGGATAACACTGTCCAAGCTGTAAAACCCTTCACTAATGCATTCTACAGGCACCTACAAGAATGCATGGATCATGCCATCCCAAGCAAAACCAAGACTCACTCCTCCAAGAAAAGGAAACCAGTCTGGTGGACTCCTGCCATAAACAAGCTTCACAATAAAAGGAGGAAACTAGTACAGAAAAGAGTAAAATCCCAAGAAGGGAAGACATCCCTGATCAATATCAGCAAGAAACTTCTATCCCTCATAAAATCATCCAAGGCGAGCTTTGAAAGAAAAATTGCCAAGGACTCCAAAGATAACAACAAGGCATTCTTTAGCTATGTCAAGAATCTAAGTGGCAATGCTCAGATCTGCTCGGAGTTAGTGCAGAATGGCATAAAATACACTGAACCGACCAATATTGCCAATATCCTGGCAGAAAAGTTCAGTGCAAACTTCACCCCCCTCTCACCTCCAAGAGGGCCCATAACCATACCAGAAGAATGTAGAGTCCCTGAAATCACAGACACCCAGGTTAAAACAGCCATCTCCAAAGCCAAAAACACAGCATCAATGGGACTGGAAGGTGTTCCAGGCTGCGTCCTACATGAGCTCAAAGACGAACTAACCCTTCACCTAAACACACTGTTCAAACTCAGCCTCTCCACAGGCTATGTACCCATAGAGTGGCGCACAGCAGTGGTTATTCCACTTCACAAAGGTGGAGCCACAACAGACCCTGGGAACTATCACCCTATAAGCCTGACTAGCTTGGTCTGCAAGGCTATGGAGTGCATCATCATGGAACTCATTAACAGAGACATTGGGAACCTCCAAACACTGGACCCTACCCAGTTCGGCTTTGTTAAGGGCAGATCATGCCTCCTAAACCTGGTGGACTTCTTTGAGACAGTTACCAAGGCTATAGATGAGGGAAAAGTGGCACACATGGCCTACCTAGACCTTGCAAAGGCCTTCAACACCATTCCCCATTCTGGTATTATAGACAAGCTCACCAGCCTGAACATAAATCCCTATGTCACAAGATGGGTTGCCAACTGGCTCATGGACAGAACCCACATGGTGAGAGTTGCGGGAGCTAGGTCTGACTCTAAATCGGTTACAAGTGGTATTCCCCAGGGCTCAGTCCTAGGACTACTCCTGTTCAGCATATACTTCTCAGAGGTACAGGCAAGCACAGGAGGACTATGGCTGACCGAGTTTGCAGACGACTGTAAACTAGGGGCTATAACTGACTCTCCGGCTGACACAGAGACGGATACCTGGTGTCAAAATCATGGCCTCAAGCTAAATGCCAAAAAGTGCATAGTCATCCCCTTTGGACAAAACAAAATACCCACAAACTACTACATAGGTAGTAGTCCCCTAAATACGGAAGACGTGATAAGGGATCTGGGGACCCAAGTAGACAGTAATCTCACCTTTGATCATCACATTGCCAAAGTGGTTAGAAAATCCTTCTACGTGGCCCACCTAATCACAAAAGTGTTCGCATCCAGATCAAAAGAGGTCATTGTGCCCCTCTACTCATCACTCATTAGACCCATCATAGAGTACAACGCCCCATTTGGGATGTACCTTACAAGACACCTGCAACAGCTGGAAAGACCTCAGAAGTACCTCACCAAGAGGATCACTGGCCTCAAACAGATGCCCTATGCAGCTCGACTGAAGAAATTACAGCTGTACTCGGTTGCACACCGCCTACTCAGAGGTGATCTCTGCCTGACATACAAGGCCATGTCCAACCCAGAATTAATGGACATGCTCCACCTAAAGAAAACCTTATCCCCACGAGCCACACGCTCTAGGGATCTCAACCTCACCACAACAATAAATAGGACGTGCTGGAGCGATAGATTCCTGTCCCAGAGACTTCCCATGCTTTGGAACAAGATCCCAATTTACATTAGGCAGAGCACCATGCTAACACTCTTCAAAAGAAATCTTGACGAGTGAATGGGAAACAGAAAGTTTATCTCGGGGATCAATTCAGTGGCCCTGCTGGACAGAGGCACAGGGAACTAATCTAAGGGGGTGGCGAAAGCCAACACATTCTGGCTAGGCTTATAAATACCTTCGGGCAGATAGCCTAGTACCTACCTATGAACCTATGAACCTATGTGGTGACTGAGGATAGGCAGGTGGTTGGTGTGACAGAACAGGATGCAGAGGAAAGAAGGAATTGGAAGCAGAAGATGTTCATAGGTTCATAGGTTGGTACTAGGCTATTGGCCATAGGGCCTATACAAGCCTAGCCATAACAATTCCATGGCAATCTATCATGGTAGTAGCCAAAAGAATAAGAACATTAGGATGACATCTGCTTTTATAGAAATCCCACCTGTACACTTCTGGCAAGTGTGTACAGTAGGAGTATCTATTTGAAGGTTACTGTTTCTCGACCTAGTGTGAGCTTTAACAGTGTTTCCTGGAATTACCTGCTCTGTTGTGGTTTATGTGCAGACCCCTTATGACATTTTGCCCTTGACAATACACATATTTTCCAATAAAATTGGCTTTTGCTGTGTAGCAGAGCAGATCCTCACAGCTTTAACTAGCTGTCCTACATTGTATTACATAAGCAGTGATTAAAACATTTACCGATCAATGCCAGAACTATAGAACTTCCAAATGTACACACTATAGGTTACTCCCCAAAAAATACATATAACCCTCTTTTTAGCATTCTCTGTGCAGATACTAATTTCAAACCTCATATTCTCATCTATCAGTTTCCCTCTGTTCCCCCTGCAAGACTAGTTGATGTGATTTTTTTTAACCAGCGCATATAATGCCTCATGTGGATAATTATAGGAGGACAAACTCACTTGCTAAAACATGCATGGATTTTGCAAACTGAAATGACATGGAAGAAATAGTGCACCACCCCACAAGGGTTTGTAATATATGTTTGACAAAAATATGAGTGAACAATGTAATGGCATATGTGTAGTGCCTGCACTGTTAATCTAACCACAAAACAGTATGTGTAGAGTTTGGAATACCTAATGAACTCCCTAAAGGAGGACTCAGGTTCAAAAACATCAGCCATGGTAACTACATCTTCCTAAGGGATGGGATACTCAATGTCCAAGCTCAGATTTCCACAAAGGATATTGACAGTTGGTGTAAGTTATATCCTGATGTCTTGTCTACAAATCTACACAAATTTATACACACAGCCGTGCCTGATATGCTCAAAGACAAATCCAGTGGGGAATACAATCCATACTGATGTATGTCTGTCATTACTACATTCTATAGTAAGTGAAAAAAGCTGCCATTTACAAATACAACAAGTTCAAAATGGTCTGGGAACACCACTCACCTCTGTGCACACTAAACAATGAGACACCTTGAAGAAGCCTCATATAGCAACTATGCTAATAATTTATGACACATATCCAGGCAAAACTACAAGTCTGTCATCGTTTACATTTTCAAAAAACAATATGTCACTCAGATGTATATTTAAGTAATTCTGGATGGTATTGCACACAATGACCCACTGTAAATTTCCAGCCTGCTAGCAGACATAGGTGGCTGTAAAGTGTCCCCCCTCATAACACCAAGCTTACTACATTTTTGCATCATCACATCCATACTGTGGTATCTACAAAAAACAAGTTATCACTGCTCACTCCAATATGTGGAGCACAGAATCCATTGGATCCGATTACATTCTGGGTTGTGTTCTTCATGTGCAGCAATGATTAGCTACTGCACTAGGCATCATATTCATCCATGGTCTGAGTACTGCTTTTGTTCACAATGAATGGAATACAGTGACCATTTTCCACCCACACAAGTCAAGATAGGCAACATACAAATGGAATTATACTCCCACAACTGTATTCAACTTTCACTTTAAGGCAATGGAAACAACATGCATGCATCTCACACAAAAAAGACATAGGTGACCTCCAAACAGTAGATCTGTGCCAGTTAGCTGTTCTCATGGTTATCTTGTGCCTGCAAAAACTGTGGGAAGTCCAGACTGTGAGCAGAGACATATACAAGGCTGTGCACTGATCCTATCTTGCCTTGGCCAGGCACTTCAACACAATCCAACATTTGTTCTCAATGAAAAACTAACCAAGGTGAATATTATACCTTCTGTTAACAGGTGGGTTGAAAATTGGATCACAGATCAACAATACTCAGTCAAAGTGGGATACCTCACCTCAAGCAGCTGACCTGTCACCTCTGTGGTAACAGATGTGTTAGTGCTGTGTCCCCCCTTGTTTTCCATATACATGTCAAAAGGCCTAAAAGAAAGCAGAGGATGTGTGGCAAAATATCTTTGTGCCACTAATAACTGCTGACAAAGGCCAAGGATTTTATAAGGACTGCACGAATATGCATCAACATACCCTGTGTTAATATATGTTCCTGCTTATTTAAAAAAAACACGGAGTACAGTATTCCCCAATTATGCATTAATATACTTTGGAACATGTGTCAATTGTCAAATATGTGTACCTTGGGGAGGAAGACATTCTCTATTTTACATCTGATTAGCAAAGGCATTGCATCAACAAAAATGTTATCAATCCCTTATACTCATCCATCATCAGCCCTATTAATGTCTATAATCTTCCCTTTGATAAGTATTGTCCCAGACACCTGCAGGAAGTTGACAGACATCAGACATCTCTGAGTAATAAAACATCAGAGGATCTCCAACATGTCTCTTCTGTGGACAGAATGAAGTAGCTGTCAGTGTACGCAGTATCACATATGGGTCTATATCACATGAGCGAATCGCACAAATTGCGAATGCTCATAATATTGAACATACCAGACCTCGAACTTCCTATTGTGAGGGGCTGTGCCCCCCCACACCCCCCGCTAAATATATATTCCAACTTCGGGATCGCACTACAATGAGAAAAGGGCAAATATCACATTCTTCACTGTACCGCGATCTCAGAAAAAGCACTTTGAGGTCTGGTACATTCAATATTATGAGCATTCGCAATTTGTGCGATTCGCTCATATGATATAGACCCTGAGATACATAGCTTTGAGCCAGAATATGTAAGCATTCCATAGCTGTCTTTGGGCCACATGAGATGAATAAGCTGCATATCCTTAACTCATTCAATCCAATGGAGCTCAGGAAGTTTGCACTGTAACTTCCAGTGGGCGGAGCCTAAGCCTTTTCACAGAATCAAATTATGTTTTCACATAGGTTCATAGGTTCATAGGTTCATAGGTTCATACTAGGCTATCTGCCCAAGGGCATTTATAAGCCTAGCCCATAGTTATGTGGCTTTCGCCACATGTTCATATCTCTGGAGCCATAGGAGTTATGAAAGAAGTAAAAATGGCAAACTCTTCAGCACAAACTATTTTTATAGTGGTAGTATTCTTTAGGTTCTAGGTCTTAAACCGAATTTTATAAATAGTAACAATTACATTTGTAAGATTTTGTAAACAACTTACAATCTCTCAGCAACTACTCAAGTTACACAACTACTGTTAACAGCATTTTATTCATCTATCTGAGAGCTTTCATATGAGACTCATGAGTTCTGTCTGTTACTTGGGTGTTGAGATATTTAGAAAAATGTGAAAATGATATATATATATAAATTAATAGCATAAAAATAACAGTTAATATCTATTTACCTCCACTAGACAGAGGTCAAATAGGACAATTTGGGTAGACACATACATGTTTAAAAGGTTGTCACTCATCTGCTATATGATTCCAATGTACTGTGTGTCAAGCAGAGCATACCCATAACCCTGTTTGAGCACAGGATGGCAGACTTAATGTGAACATGCTATCTGCCATGGATCACTGCTGATTCTATGCTGGAAATGGGTGGTCCTTTCTGTAAGAATCATGCGCATGCATTATACATGCCATCGCATAGCATATTGTGATGTATTGGCTACACTTCTAAACACCAGCAGGACAATACCCTTGTCACAGCATATGAACATCTGAACCTATGGCGATGTACATGAAAAAAGCAAACCATTATACTGCATTACTGATTGGAGCTTTGTCTGCAGTACTGACATACAATCCAAAGCTCAGAATCCGATGGGTTGACTTTGGATATGCACACATAAGTTAGCACTAAACAATCCTGAAAAAGAAGGTTAGATGTATTAATGAGACACATGTCATTGACTGACTTTGCAAGCCTTACAAAAGCATCAATTAGAAAGTAGAGGAATTACTATGCTAGCAATTGTCTAACTGGTTAACTACAATATAGCTGACAGTTACAATAATCAGGACAGTAGCACAAATAGACATATAAAATACATTATTAGATGTAGGTATTCACCCTGTGCATCAGAAACATACCTTTAGCATCCCTGAAGCCAAAGAATAGGCAGCAGGGATGTGGGACAGTCATCACTTGCACAGTGTGGTTTGTGGAGGCATGGAATTATTATGCTAGCAATTGTCTAACTGACTAACTGCAATATAACTGACAGTTACAATTATCAGGAAACAGCACAAATGGGCATATGAAATACATATTAAATGTAGGTAGTCACCTTGTGCATCAGACAAATATGTTTAGTACCGCTGAGGCCAAATGATAGAAAACAGAGATGTGGCACAGTCATCATTTGCACAGTGTGGTTTGTGGGGGGTGCAGTAGGCCTAGGCTGACATAAAAGGCTAGTGACTGTGTGAGTCAGTAAGGGCAGCAGCCAACAGGGAACAAGTAAATGTAGCATGTGTGTCAGTAGGTACCCTCAATGTGACATTGGTTTGTGAGTGTCTGCATGAATACAGCCAAGATCAGTGCTAGCCTTACATGTCTGTATGTCAAATAGCTGTGAGCTGTGCATGGTAGAGCTGACAGTTCACCATCTTTGTCTCTGACCATAAGAACTGGCTCTGCCAGGAGTTGCACTGGCACCTGCATGCCTGAGGTGAGCCCGAAGTCAGATGGTGTGCTACTACCTAAGGGTGATTGATGTCTGCTGGATATTGTCTCTTCACAGAAATGGCCAGGACCATGACCCCATTGCCTGCTACATCTGGGTGTGGACAGCATACTCTCTGATGGAGCACTGGATGTACTGCCACTATGGGAGGATGACTGGGCATGGCCATCATGCTGGCTCTCAGCAGATCTAGTTGCTGACCTACACCTACAAAATCAACATTCTCCCTCCCAGCAGATGTTCAAGCACAGACAATGTGTGTTCCATGACAGATGCTCTGCGCTGTCTCATGGCCACATCCCATTCATATGTGTTATTGAACCAAATTAGTGCATCAGCAACATGATGGAGGCAGTCAAGGTTATCATACTGTGCTGCATCTAAAACCCTGAGCATTCTCCTAGAGTGACATTCTCAACATGCCTGTGCCTCCATTATGGCCCTAAACATATGTCAAGTGACACATGAATACACACCTGGAGGGACAGCAGGCCTCTGATGAGCACCCCTATCAATCAATCCGCCTGTGTGGGAGCTGACCAGCAGTTTGGCTACAGATAGTGTCAAAAGGCACTGAAGCCATGGTAGTCACACTTCTCTGGTCTATGTCCTCACCCTCCAGCTGTCCAATATGTGTGGCCTAGGTGGACTGGGTATGCGTAGACATACTGGCTGTGTCCGGGGATCCTGAGTGTGGGTGCTGGACATTAAATTCTGTGTCAGATTCAGCCTCTGCAACCCCTGACTGTGACTAACTTTGGTCACAATCATCATCAGACTCTAATGAGACACTGACACAGGGACCACATAACTACTACCATATTTACCTGTGATTAAAAATAAATAAATAAATAAAAAGACAACATTAATACCTGCACTCCTATGCTGCATTTTACACTGCTGTCACTATTACAGACATTTAAGCCTGTTAATCACTTACAGTGAGAAGTGTGGACAAAGCGTGAACATATTATTGAATGTTTGCTATCATTACTGACTTCACAGTAATCTGACATTCAATTACTATGATCGTAAATACAGGACCAAAAGATGATTACCAAACCTTGACAGTCAGAAAAAACCTGTGCAGTGGACAAGTATACAAACAGTACTGAAATACATACAGCAGGCCTGAGACGACAGTATAGCAGATATGTTGGAAGGTTTACTATCAAAATCATGAAAACCAGATCAAAATCTGGTCACTTGTATGAATCACATCTCCGAAAATCAGCAGAGGAACACAGTCACTATGTCGAATATAATGCTGAATTCAAAGAATTGGCATTATTCAACATATGCCTTCCCCCGCACCTTTCTGAACATCAACGGAGGTTGAAATTCTCAGCAATACATACATACTGCACAACACAGAAATGCCCTTTTTTGTACGGGGGCAAGCACCCTGCACGCCCTGCAAATAATATATTCTAACTCTGAGATTGCACTACAGTGGGGAAAAGGATAATTTCACCGATACCCACTGTACCGCAATCTGTAGTCATAACTCCAGTGACATATGTGCGAATGCACAGTGGCATTCGCTAAACTGTACACAAATGCACACACATGTTGCAGGTTAGCAAAACGTGAATCAACCAACTGTGGTTCCACATTCCCATTTTTGTTGAACCTTCAAAGTAAACCATGTTGGAAAATGTATATATGTGTGTGTGTATATATATATATACACCATTGATGTGCAGTGATCATGGAGTGATAAAGGTTATACTGGATCCAAACAAAGCACAGCAAATAGAAGGAATTAATAATAATGACAGGAGAACATTTCAGTATGATCTTGCAGTACCATTATATCTGTTGTTCACTAGATGGTATAAATATGGGGAGATTCCTCAAGATTGGAGACATGCACTTGTTAAACCTGTTTTAAAGGGGAAGGACAAAGGGTAGGACAAACCCAGAATCATACACTCCCTAATGTTTGCTTTCTTGTTGTATAAAAACAAAGCAGGTTATATTGGATACATTATAGGGGAATTCAATAAAGCTTACATGATAATTTTACTGTGTGTGCATTGCAGCAAGATGCATACATGGGAACAGCAAGGTTTAGATTTGGTAAACTCTGTGTAGGGATGCACAATCATGGGGAATCACTTGGAAATACAGAAACATTCATAGAATGCAAATTTCAGCATAAGTAGCTGAAATATACACTAATGAAGCAAATCAACATGACTGAGTGATCCAGCAACCTAAAATGAAACTGTGTAGACTCCATGTATGTGTTGGTAGTGTACGTGGAAAATTTCTGAGTACTGGAGTCTACACAGACACCCGGGCAATTAAAAGTGTCAAAATTTGGACAGAACTGACCTTAACACACAATACCATATATATATTATGGCCTAAGTACACACTGTGGTTGCTAGAAAATCAGTCTCCCAAACCAAAATGTGATTTTAACTGCCCTGACATAATGCACCTTTGCCCCCCCCCCAACCGAATAATAAACATTCACATAATGCAGGCTTTTAAAATATTTAAAATTGATGAAATAGAGTATTATAATGTGCTGTAAGCATAATGTGTTCTGTATCACATATATAGGCAAAGCAAAACCTTTATTAACAACTTTCACAAAGCCATACCCAACACCAGAATTGTGCAATATGCAAATGATTCTTATTTAATTTGCTGCACTACTAACCTAGCTGAGCTCCAATCAGTGACACAAATAAACTGCTTTCTCAACCAATGAAAATTGGATGCTCCAAAATCACCTCTCACTAAATGCCAATAAATCCAAATTTCTTCTATTTCCCCCCCTCCAAAACTTCCCCTATTGATAAAAACTCACTCCAAATTATCAGCCAAAACAACTCCACCATAGAGATTTTTCCCTTCTTGGTGTTACCATTGACGAACATTTGAAATTCAATATTCACATTCATCAAAACATTATGAAAACCCATATAAAACTTGATTTACTTTACAGAAACAGCCACTTCCTCTCTCCTTTCACCAGACTAACTCTAGCCAATACCTATCTATTACCCTCTCTCCCGAACGGTGCTCCTCTACTTACTAACATATCCACCACTCTCTCCTCCAAACTGGAAACCTGTTACAATAAAATCTCTAAATTTGCAACCAAAGCTAAATCCTCCTCCCATCATTATTCTTCCCTTCATTCATTAAATTGGCTTGAACTCCCCAACCATCTAGACTATCTCCAAATCACCACTACCCACAGATTATTGTTCCAACCTACCACATGCCCTGCACTAACCAATATTCTACGACCTTATACACCCCACAGAACCCTTAGATCTACCCACCAAAACCTAATCTCCGTTAACAAACCCAATCGTCCTGCTGGTCAGCTTCTGCTATCCTTCTCCTTAGCTAAAAAATGGAACTCGCTCCCTTCTTCTCTAAGGACCTGTGACAACTCTGAAAACTTTAAAACTCAACTACATTCCTGTCTTTATTCAAACAGGAAATGCAACTGTACTCTTTCTCCCAATCCACATATGCTCTTCTCCGCTTATACTCCTGGCTAACTTTCACATCAAACTAATCCTTACACTCAAATGTGGATATTATAAATTACAATAATGTAATATGTAGCCCTGATGCTGTGTGCCTGCCTTTCTTGCCTAAATGAAATTGTAACTGTTTTCTTCTTCTGAATTCTACCCGTTTTAAAGTTTGTAAAACAATTATTCTTTGTAATAATTTTTGTAACTAAACCGTGTATTGCGGAACTTTTCTCCCCGGGTCTCCACTGAAAACGGGCTCCCTGAGCCCAGTGGACCTCCCTGGTCATCAAAGTGGAATAAATAAATAAATAAATAAATAAATACATAACCACCCTGCCTTCTGTTTACCACATTGTGCTCCTGTGCAGTTGCCCTGGTTTCACGGCTAATAAACATGTAGAATCCAGGCTGTCAGCATGGCCATTATGCAAATGAGGTAAAAAATCAGTAGAGTTATTGAATAACAAAAATCAGTAACCCCGTAGGGGTGTTCGCTTCCTGTAGGGATCTGCATGGCGTTTATGTTTCCAGTGGATGTCAACAGTAAGTGATGATATGGGGGGGTGTCAGCTTCCATTTTTCTTCCCTTTTAACATCTTTGCACATGGAGCAATAAAAGACTTATGTAACTATTCCTTGGGTGACTTTAACTATCCATCCATTGACTGGGTAGATTACTGGTGCTCAAAGTTACATGCCCAAAGGTTTCTTGACTTTGTTAACTTCAATACCCTGGACCAGCTGGTTAACACCTTCATGAGGGGGTGCTAACATGCTGGATCTGTTGCTTACAAATATGGTGGACCACTGTAATACCCTTCTCCCCATTTTGAGGTATTCCCTGGTGAGCTCTGACCACAAATCATTCTCATTCAACTATCATACCTGATTCCCCCCTAGCAGCAACTAAACTAAAAAACTTCTCCAAAGCAAATTATAACCTGTTACAGGATGGTATAAATAGCTTTATTGTACCTCCGTCCTCAGATGGAACTGGCAACTAGGCCTAGTTCTACACCAATGTTTTATATAAACACCTGTATAACTGCATTGACTCAGCCATACCTAATAGGACCGAGACAAGCTCCTCAAGGATGAGTAAACCTGCCTGGTGGACAACTGCCATTAACAGGCTTTACAATAAGAGGAAACAATTGCTGTCTAAGAGTAAGAGTGAGTGATCCCTAAACTGGAAACTCTCCCTCCTCAGCTTAAACAAGCAAATAAGACTTCTTGTGAAGTCCTCCAAAGCAAACTATGAATCCAAATTAGCTTCCTCAACTAAGGACAATCATAAGGAATTTTTAGTTGCATCCATAACCAAAAAGGAAAGGCACAGATCTGTGCCAAACTTGTAGTTAATATATCACATATACTGGGCCTGTGGACATACCTAACCTGTTGGCCAACAGGTTCTGTGAAAACTTTACTCCCCTGTCCCTGCCCTGCCACAGATATCCCATAACATTACAGCTTTTATCTCCAAATTGTAGGTCATAAATGCCCTAAGCCCAAAAACACAGCATCTATGGGATCTGATAATATCCCAGGCTGTATCTTACATGGGCTCCAACAAGAATTAGCAGCACCATTGTATACTCTTTTCATTCATAGTCTATGCACTGGATTCATCCCAGCTGAATGGAAAATGGCCACCGTTATTCCCTTGCACAAAGGTGGTGCTTCCACTGACTCCGGGAACTATAGTCTTATTAGCTTGACTAACCTTATCTCCAATGCCATGGAGTGAAACATCAAAGATCTTATCAAGAAAGGTAAAGGTAATCTCCAAACACTTAGCCATACTCAGTTTGGCTTTGTCAAAAGGAGATCATGCCTGTTAAACATGGCGGACTTCTTTGAGATAGTTAACCAAGGGGAAATATGTGCATACAGCCTAACTAGACTTAGCCAATGCTTTTGACACTATCTCCCACTCAGGCATCATTGACAAACTCACCTAGCTAGGTATCAACCCTTATGTCATTAGATGGGTCACTAACTGGCTCACTGATAGAACACATATAGTCAAAATAGGGGAATCCACCTCCAACAGCAGACCTGTAACCAGTGGTGTTCCACATGGATCAGTCCTGGGACCTTGATTGCTTGGAATCTATTTCTCTGAAGTACAAGCAAAAACTAAAGGTCTGTGGCTGACAAAGTTTGCTGATGACTGCAACTGGGAGCGGTCATAGAATCACCAAATGATGTCAACATCCTACAAGAGGGTATTGCACAAACAAAGGATTGTTGCCAAAGTCATGGCCTTAAACTCAATGCAAAAAAATATATTGTCATCCCTTTTGGTAAGAGAGATGTTCCTGCTAACTACCACATCAAAAGCAACACCCTAAGTATGCACTCAGTGGTGAAAGACCTGGGCACACAGGTTGATAGCAACCTTACCTTTGTCCACCATATCTCCACAGTGGTAAGAAGGGCATTCTATATTGCTCATCACATAAATATGACCACACTGCTTTGTAAGACATGGATTTCACCTGGCACCTATAGGCTTTTGTTTGCTGGCTAAGGCATGTGCCTCCACCATAATGTCTTCATTAGGTAATGTCATCATAACAGAGGTTACCTCCAACCTTCCTCTACAAAGAGCAACTAATCAATGCTCTCTCTAAGAATAGGAACACAGCCTCCATGGGACCAGATGGCATTCTGGCATGCATTCTTAATGTTCTTAACAAGCAAACTACTGCATTTGGCACCCTATTCAATCACAGTATGAGTATTGACTTTATCCACACAGACTTGAAATCAGAAACCTATTTCTTCCTACGCAAGGGTGGATCAGCAACATACACATGTACTTATAGTCACTTCATTTTCACAGTCCTCAGATGTAAGACAATGGAATTTATTTTCATGGATGTCAGATACAAGAACAGAGTTGACATTCAAACACTACATCTGTTCCAGCATGGTTTTCCCAAGGAAATGTAAAAATTGTTGGTATTCAATTATGTGGCCAGAGACATAGCATGTCTCTACAGCATTGATATTGTCTATCTTGACTTGGCCAAGGCCTTCCACACAATCTCACATTTGTGCATCAGTGAGAATTGAAGCCAAGTGAATATCAGCTGCTATGTTGTCTGTTGGGTTGCAAACTGGTTCACAGACAAACAACACTCATTCAAAGTGGAAGAGTTGATCGCCATGTATGTCTCAGATGTTCAGACCAAAACAGAGTCTGTGGCTAGCCAAGTTTGTGGTTGAATGACATATAGGTGCTATCACTGTATCCCCTAACAATGAATGCTGTTCAAAAGGGGATTACACAGACAAAGACTAATGACAGCTCTGTACTGCTAGATGACTGTCAGCTCATCATTCCCTTTGGTATTAACCATGTTCCAGTTTATTATGACATAACCCAGAATACCCTAATCAGCAAATCTGTATTGATAGACCGTGGAACACAAGTAGACTGCAACATGTGTCTACTGTTTGAGGAAGGTTTTCTACATATTGCATCAGATTAACAAAGCCATTGCAGCAGTATGACATTCATTTCTACATCTATAGCCATCCCTAATCAGGCCTACTCTTGAATATAATGCTCCCAACTGTGACATGCTAAAAGTGCTATCAATGGTACCTTCACTGAAACATGTGTACATTGTTATAACACAGCATTATATTTTCAGCCTACTCTGCATGTTCCATACCTCTGATATGGCTTGAAAAACCAGGCCATGCCATGATTACAGTTCAAAGAGATGCATACAAAATTATGTCACATTATCCTTGACTACACTGCAACAAGTGCATTACATAGTTAACAAAACGAATACATACCTGCTGGAGTACGATACTCCTCTGTAGAGATATACTCTTCCAAATAAATTTGTCAGTGAGTTCAACAGTGGTGCAGTAACTCTCATCCACATAATTCTGCCTACCTACCCATTTGCCTTTTAATAATGGAGTACGTTAGTAATTGATTAAATCTGTCCAAGTCTGAGCTTCAGAGATGCTAATTGCAGCATATGCAGCTGAATTGCATGCTAATCAACCAATCTTCTGGAGCTAGTCAACAAGATATAAAGCATCCCTGCAGACTCCATATTTTTTTTCTTTCATGCAGAGTTGTGAAAATGGCGGAGTGCAGACACAAAGTAATTGCAGACCACCTGTTAGTAGCTGCTGCCTTTTTAATACATTTGTTTGTGCTACAGGCTGAAGCCAATGTTGTTGCTGCCAATAGTCATAGACAGAGAGGGTGAAGACTTTGCAGGATAAGGGCACAGTACAGGAAGTGTGCTACCTTTGGCAGCCTTGACTCTCAGCCAGAGCCCAACACAGGGAACCCAGCACAGTGGAAGGTAAGGTATGTTTTGGATTTAGAATATTAGCCTCAGGTACCTTTCACAGACTACCAGGGGATATGCTTGGTGTTTCATAGGTATCAACATCCATGATCTTCCAAACATTCCTGCATGCTATGCTACAACATGGCAGAGAGCACATATATTTTATCATTAGTTCTGAGGAGAGGGTCACAAGAATGCTACAACTGTACCCTGTATAGCACTACCCTGAAGTGATGTGTGCCATACAATGCTGTCATGAGAAAATCACCTGGGAACCATAAGGTCTACCAGTCGAACAACTGACAAGTCAAGTGTAATGGCATGGGAATTATCTGGAACATGTGTGCTGGCAATCCTTGCAGTTAATACAACTTCCATATGTGCCACATCTCCCAACTGTACCAGATGTGTGGGGATATCTCACAGGCTCAACTAGGGGTGGATGCATGTTATAGACTGGAGTCTGTGCTGATGAAACCCATCAGAAACACACACACACACACACACACACACACACACACACACACACACACACACACACACACACACACACACACACACACACACACACACACACACACACACTCAGAGGAACACCTTAATGATACACAGAGCCCAACCTCTAATGTCATGGAACATGTTTTTGAGCTACTGCACTCCCAGTGCCAATGCCTACATACCTCTGGCTGAGGGCACCATTACAATCCACTGACATGTCCATCAATGCTCATAGCATGTGCTATGCTACCCAAGTTAATCTAGTGGAAACAATTGCAGCTGGACCAGCAAGAGGAAGGGGAACACATCCGACAATGCCAAGGTCACCACAGCCACAGGCCAATGATGAGTCAGAGGAGGAACCAGCAGCAGGTGTGGTTGTAGGTAGACATAGGCTTGAACAGTATGTCCTTGCATTGGCTATGTGACAAACCATAGCACACTGACTTACCACCTAGGAGCCTAAAACCATCCTCGTACCTCACTGTACTTTAGTACTATGGAAGCATTAGAGATAACAGTTCAACAGCAAGGGTACACATTACAGTTTCAGACTTATCAACCATACCTAAATCAGACAATAGGCAGGATGCCAATTATGCAGAGTAACCAGACAGACACAGTTTTGTTAGTGCCATAGTAGGGACACAACTTTGCTCACCCACAAGGATAGTCAGTGTTTGTCTGTGGCATCCAACCTGGCTTTCCTTAGTTGGCAACTGCATATCATATTATTCCCAGTTAATATCCTTTGACATTGTGAATGGAATGATATGGAATTCTGTGCACACTGTATGTCTCAGAGTACTGGTCAGATAACTGCTAAATGACCAAGGAACACAGACATGTAAAACAGTGCTGTGTATTTGCAAGCAAAATCATAAGAGGGTGTGTAATCACTAAAGGCAGTATTTTAAAGGATAAACATTTCACTACATGTACAGATAACATGTAATGTTGTAATAAAACGGTACATTCTCTTCAATCTGTTTGTGTGCTGAATGACTGTAGATGCTTGCTACAAAGGTGTATGTGTGAAAAACAGGGTTAAGGCACCCATCCTGGGTTCTGATTATGCAGTGGATGGTGAACTGGATTCTAGACATATGTAGGCATATTCCCTTTGTAGCAACATAGTGTACTGTGTATGTCATACACTGATTTTTGTTTCTGTCTGTTATTACCTGCTTTTTCTCTTAATTTTTGGGGCCACTGTTTGTGTGGTGCTGTGAGTAGCATAAATGGCTTCAGCTATGCTGAACTGGTTTGCACGCAAAGTGGGAATGCACAGACTGCACAATTGGACCACCCTGGCAGCAGACAGGACCCAGACATCTATAAATAGACCTGGGATGCATTCTATTAATGTAAGTCTGCATAGAGCAAACTTGCTAAGTGTTGTTGCTCTATGTTTAACAATGTGAACCTCAGGATGAATACTAATGTAGTAGATGTCCATGTAATTTCTCCTGTGGCTGCAGAGGTTAAGTGTTGGGCTAAAGTTCACAAGTCCCTGTGCTTGAATACAAGGATTGCAGCTTGTATTTTGCTAATGTAAACTTGCATTAGATAGCAATGAAATTAAATATAGACATGATGCATTCTTTCATTCTTCTACTGGCAACAGCTGTGAGTGTAGGACTACCATAGATAAAGTCCAGGGTTCTAATATAGCAATCACATGTCTTTTTTCAATGGTGTCCCACTTTACATTATAGTCACCCTCAACCATAGCAATTGTTCTAGTATTTTTTATATCATAATTATTTTACTGATGCTGACACACTAATATTGTCAGTTATGTAATTATGTAATAATATCTGTGTTGCTTAATATCTCTTTATTGGTTACCATCATGCAAACACATTGCCTGTGTTTATGAAATGCTAAGCAATGCACACTGTTTTCAAATGTTGCAAAACCAAAAGTGCACACTGTCAGTATCTGTCATAACTGGAATTGGTGGAATACATAATTATAGATTGGTATTAATTTGCATTAACTGTGCCTAGTGTTTGTGGAGAGGTTTTGAGAGTTTGGTCTCAAAGGTGGGGTGTGCAGGATTCCAAAGTGTTTGTTGGACTTCTAGTGAATAATTATGGTCCCCAGCTGTTGCAGATGTGCTATCATGGATCCAATTACAAATCAGATGCATGGAATAGTTTGGCATGGAATTTGTCCAGTGTTACCAGTATCCCCCACACTGGTGAATCACTACAGAGACCTCAGGACGAGGAAGAGGGATATTCTCAACCATTGGCTCAAGGAATGTAGGACTGGCAGCAGTCCACAGATATGTAAGTATCACTTACAGGCACTGTTTGTAAGAGGTAACACCTGTATTTGTTCAGGATTGGTGTTCTTAATGGTGTTCTGTTGTGTCCTACTTTTTCCACAGCTAATGCTGATAGATTAATATGCAAACTTATGAAGAAAGATTGGCATGCATGCAAGGCGCATGTGGTATGCATACATCCAAACAGTACTGTTATTTTACCATTAAGAGTAATTAAAGCTTATTGTGGTAAACACTTGTATCACACTGAGTATGCATTTGTCAGTTGTAAAGGAAAAGTATGTGTGCATTAGTGCGTAAGGTAAAACAACCATCCGGTATTATAGATTAGACGGGGTTGTCAATTAAAAAAAACACACTTCCCAACTATACAATACTTGTTTAAGTTGACATCAATATGCAATGTAATGTAAGACCTATAAACGAGGGACAAGAAGAGTCTGCTGCAGATTATCATTATAATTGGCACACCCAGAAGTGTCAACATGTATGTTAACACGAATCCTAATATAATAAATACAGTATATAGGTACAAGCACAATGGTAAATATTCAGAAATGAAAATATATTTAACAAAGCAAAATAAAATTATACATAAACATAACAGAAGTAATAAACATAATAACAATTATAATCATATAAATATCATTAATAAAAATTAAAATAATAATAACAAATTTTAAAAAATTAAGAGAAGGGGTGGTGTGAGAAAAAATAGGAAAACAATAGTAACTTTACAAATGATATATATAGCTTTCTGCAATTAATTTACACTATTTAGTTAAATTTTACTTTTAACACTAGCAAATGCATAGAAATTTCTTTATTACTTGGAATAATACCCTGTTCTTAACACATACACACAATACTGCAAAACATATCGCCTTCAGCAATCATTCATGTCTATTGCACATATGCATGTTCCACGTACACTGATTACACGTGACAGTAGGCCACTCAAGCCACAGGTATAGAGGTCTACATTTAAAATGCTACAATGGTGGTTACATGTATTGATGAAAAGCTAAAACAGAGTTGTAAACAACTGAAACTTATATTTGGGGATTGTGGTACTTGAACCCCCAACCAGTGACTACTGTAATGCTATACTTTTCCTTTGGAATAAAACATAATTCAAGCACTCTTTCATTTCACATGGTATAGATTCATGTACACTGTTATCTGAGAATGTGCAACTGTTGCTTTGTGTTATAGACCATACCGCTTAACCTCTTAGAGCAAGATATCTGGACAGATCATAAAATAATGTGGGTACTATGACTCATAACTAGGTACATGTTTTAAATATTGCTCTTATACATATGGAAAGTTGCATAGGATTTGTGTAAGCATAGATTTTGACTCTCATTATTTAGTGACTTCAACATCAATTATTTGTCAAATAACCATAAGCCTTACACAGACCAAAACAATGAGTCATTAATCTGGATATTCAGCAAATATATGGACAGTTGAGAGCTATGCTACAGAGTAATGCATGCATACTTGCTTTTACAGTTCAGATATGCATTCCCAATTTTATACAACTGTATGATATAATCAGTAATCCAGCTTTAACTGTTAAGGCTGCACTAACAGTACTTTATATAATTATGTTTACATACCACATGCTTCTCTCCTCCTGGCCAATCACCTGGCATGGGACTTCACATTCGAGACCCTCAATTCTGCAACTGTGGAAAGAGGAAAAAAGCAAAAAAGGATTATGAATACCAGCTTTTACCATATCCTGCTTGAATATTTATGATTACAAAATGAAATGAATGCTCACACATCTCTGGGGTGCTCCCTGCCTGACACTCCTTGATCCAACGAACAAGGGTATCCCGTTTCTTCCATTGGAGGTCATCATAATGGTGACAATATTTCTCCCCAGTGTGTGGGATATCGTTCATACTGGACAGAGCCTTTGCCCAACTAGACCAGGCTTCAGATTTGTATAGTTTCCCTGCAAGAGGTGGGACCCATGATCCTTAGGGACAAAAAAACAAAAGCCAGCAACTGTAAGCTGTGTAACTAATTTTAATTAGTTAATAAAAATAAAAGAAAACAAGAATGAACAGACCAGTTTTGGCTATGGTATTGACCTAGCCTTCATCAGTATAAATTTGCAGAGACATCTTGAAGTTCTTATATACATTTGAAAATAATTAATCACAGAATTTCATTGGTGAGCTCATGAATATTCATAAATGTACCAAATCATAAATATTCATTAAGACCAGGCTGGAATAGTCCACCTAATTTCACAATTCATTTTTTCTCTTTTGCATTTAATTTGCTGTGCCATCCAGATTTATTGGATATGTCACCTATTATTTTGTCAATGATGGTAAAGTGAAACTTTGCTGTGGTATGTTTGAGAGTATATTTATAAAGGGCATTTCTCATTCTCTTGCATTTGTCATCACTAAGGTATTCAGAAATACGTAATTTGAGGGGTCTGGATGTTTGTCCTGTGTAAAATGCATGACAACTGCAAGAAGCCATGTAAATGATCCAATCTGTGCTGCAATTTGCAAAAAACTTAATGTCAAATATAATACTGCAATTGCTACTGGAAAATTGTTTGGTTTTTAACACATGTTTGCAATAGCTGCATTGTCCACATGGCATGCAGCCCACTAACTTGTCTCCAGAGATTAAAGTTTGGGTCATGTTATGATTGATGGGATCATAGTGGTGTTTGTAGTGGTTGAAATAAGATCCAAGATTTTTCCCTTTTCTGAATGAGAACATACAGGTGTCAGATAAATGTTGTGCAAAAAGTTGTCAGCTAAGAGAATATTCTAATGTCATCTGATGGCATCAATGATTCTGTTGGTATTCCTACCATATATGGTGATGAACCGTAAAGTGTTGTTTATGTTTATTCATCTTTGTTTGTATTTAAGAAGGTCCTCTCTATCTAAATTTGCAGCATAATTGCTTGCTGTATGTACATAGCCCATGCTATAACCCCTTTCCTGAAACCTGTTGGACAAATCTTTGCGGAAGACTTCAAAGGTATGTTTATATGAACAGATACGTCTCATCCTAATGAATTGAGACTTGGGGATGTTTTTAGTGATATGTGCTGGATGAAAGCTGGATGTGTGGAGTAAGGTGTTATATTTTGGGTATTTTCTGAATACTTCTGTACGAAGGGTGTTGTCTTCGTACCTGGTAACCAACACATCCAAATATGTGATCCTGTGTGGGTCATGGTTGATGATGAAATGTAAGCCCCATTTATTATCATTAAGATACTCAACAAATTCCATCAAGTATTCCACATCAGACCTCCATACCATCCAGCAATCATCCAGATATCTACGCCAAATATAAATTTCTCCCAAGTAAATGTTATGTGTAACATCATAGATGATTTGTTCTTCTATGTATGCCATATATAAATCTGCATATATGGGAGCAAATGATGCACACATTGCAGTACCCCGTACTTGGAGATAACATTGTTGGCCATAGAAGAATTTTTTTTTGGTGTGAACATGTTCAGTTAAGCATATGAGAAAAGTGTTGAAGCCGAGATTGTATAATTCAGATTTATGTAACCAGTATTCAATGGCATCAAGCCCAGCCCAATGTGGTATGTTGGTATATACAATGCACTAACATCCAATGTGCATAACAGCCAATTATCCTCAATTTGCATTTCATTTATGATACCTAGGAATTCTGTTGTGTCCTGGATTCTGGATCTTACCCATCGCCATAATGGTTTTAGATGTTTGGTTAAGAATTCAGATAGTGGTTCGGTGAGGGAGCCATTACCTGCCACAATCGGTCAGCCTGGGGTATTCAGGGGATCTTTGTGAATCTTTGGCAGAAAACAGATGTATTGGCTGCTTGGATCTGACAATGTAAGATGATTTTTTGTGCTTTGTGTGATAATGCCATTTTCTACTGCTGAATCCAAAAATCCATGATCCTTAACCAGGAGCCCAATAAAGACCTTGAACTCCTGAACACTACAGCATTGCACCTGAAAGTGAACACTCTCTCCTGTGACACCAGCCATGTCTACACAAGGTAAATCTCAATGTCTAATGTGCAGTTCCCTTCAATTTTACTTGAAATAGCCTGTTTTCCCAGTGATTGCACTTAGTGCGAGTGCACACTGTCTGCATTTTGTACATTTGAAAAAGCTGTGCTTCGCTTACCATCATGCAAATAAACCCACTACCTTGTTTCTGCAATGATAAGCAAAGCACAGCTTTTCAAGTATATCAAACAATAGACAGTGCGCAATCTCAAGCAATATAATTCCAAGCTTATTTTATATCCAGCCACATCTGCAACTCTGTTATTCAGCTGGGAGAGCAGGACTATATACTCATCAACATTTTGTCATATCAGCAAAACTAGGTCAGGTATTATAAGTGGAAGTGAATATAATTTGATGTGGAACAAGTGTAAAATGTATATGGAATACATACTATTCGAACCCAGGACCATGTTTACAGTAGTCCTTAACTTATAGCTCTTGCCACTAGAATGTTGAGGTCACATTTGTCTATGTAGCACTTTATTTGTATAAGATGTAATGTCACAACAGTACAAGAAAAGTTTGCATACCTTGTATTCAGTCTGACACCTAACACATCACCACAAGGTTACTTAGATGAGGTCCCCTATATTAGTATTCATTGTTAACTTCACGGTATTAGCCTAGCACAGCCTCACTTACCAGGTTTGTAAGATGCCCAGCAATGTGCAGCAGTATTAATTGAATGCATCCAGTTTCCATTTTTGGATGTCTGAGTCATGTCTTATACATGCGTTGGCCAGTTGCACAAATGAGCAGTGCATCCCTTAAACTTGGGGAAAAAATACAGAGGAAACAGTAAACAATTAGTCATACAATATTAATTAGAAATAATCCTAATATATATCAGACAAAGGAGAGGAAATTGCCCTGCAATCAACCTGTTGCAGACAGCAAACTTAAACGGAAGTGCATAGCTCACAGACTGTTAGAGTAAAACATCTGGACCAAGCCATAAATAATTAGGGGACAAACGCACAAATATAGGGACAATTTTTATAAATTCCTCTTACAAACTTAGTTGCTAGAGTAACAGGTTTTGCATTAGCATTAATTTTCTGATGTGTATGATATCTGAATCTCAAATGTCTGTCATTATTTTCTGACTTCAGTCATCAAAGAGTTGGCAATGATTTGCCAGAAAAAAACACAATTTTAGGGGTAACAGGCCAAAAATATGAGGCAAACATCTGGACATTCTGAGAAAATCTGTATAGTTGAGTAGTATGCGGAAGTGCTTTCTACATTCATAGAGCAGTTTCACGGCCATATGCACTGGTGCGTGCCACAAACCCTTGTTTAAGTGTGCAGAGCTTTATTAATATTCATTGTGCGCCACCACCGCAGGCAGTACTTTGTGTACATGGCTATACTTTGGTAGGAGTTTATTGAATCCTGGCGTATGTCAGAACTGGAAAGGTTGGGACTTGAAACCATATATCAGCATGCATATGTTCAAAATAGATGTATCACCGCATGTAACATGATGTTCTATAACAATATAATATCTATGAATGAAACATTGTGCTGTGATATCATTTATATAGATTTAACTTCAGCATTTGATAGAGCCGTAGACAAAACACTGATGAATAAATTAGAATATGAGGTATTGTTATACTCTTGATAAGATGGATAACTGCATGGCTTACAAATAGGATACAGCAAGTAGCGTACAGCAATTGGACAGGTAAAATTCGATGTTGCAGTCAGGGATCTGTCTTTTTTATATGAGGTGTCCTACAATCTGTATTCAGATGACTTGAAAATGAATAAATTGATAACGCGCATTATAGATAGGGCATGTCTGCAAGAGAATTTGACTAAATTAACCATTTGGGCACAGGAGAATAATATGCTGATTTGTACATCAAAAACTAAGCATATGAGATAATGTGAAAGGTGAATATTTAACACAGCACACAGTGAATGAAACCATAGATTCATTTAAGTACCTGGGTATATGTGTAGATCCAGCTTTAAGATTTTCTGATCATATCAGCCAATTGGTTAATGATAGTTATAGAACTATAGGTTGCATAAAAAGATTTATAAAGTCAAGGACATGAGACATGATGAAGTTACTGCTTGTAATCTACATTAGATCCAAACTTGAGTATGGGACAACAATATGGAAACCTTATAAGAAAACAGGCATGAGTAAATTGGAATGAGTATGGCGGAAATATACCAAGGGCATCTATGAATGTGAAAATTTATTTTTATTTAACATTTGTTTACCAGGAAAGTCCAACTTGGAACAAAGCCAATCTTCAGCAGAGGCCCAGGGAGAAACACTCCAAACACATGTCTTTGTAACATGGGAGGAAGCCGGAACACCCAGAGGAAACCCTCACAGATGCAGGGAGAACATGCAGACTCTGCATAGAAGGCACACCAGCCAAGAATCAAACCTGAAAACCTCTTGCTGTGCAGTGACAATGCAACTGCTGCACTACTGGGGTTTAACATTTAAGTTGTTGTGAAAGACTAAAATATCTGAACTTGTATAGTGTGTCATATAGATATTTAGGAGGAGACCTTATTCAAGTATATAGGGCATTTAGAGACAACTACCTCTGTGAATGTTTTGGGTTATCAAAATGTTGTAGAGAATCATCAGAAAACCTATGTAGACAATTCTATAGGAATGAAAAGTGTACTAATTGTGCTGTGAGAGAGTAGCTGATGCATGGAATAGACAACCAAATCATATTAAAGTAACTATTAATTTAGATATTTTTAAGAACAGCCTGGACATTTATTATGGGGACAACTGTTTTGATATATTGGCATGCTAGAAGGGCATTATTGTCCATGCTTGTAATATTTGTATACATGTATGTATGTATTTACTAGGTATAACACAGACTCTGTATGCTGCCCTATAGGAGGAAGAGTTGTACAGACCATCTACTTTGGGCATGAACTGTGGTTCTCAGATTCCTCAAGATAGGAGAACACAGATTACAGACTGCTTGCCATGTCAAGGCTAACTACTTCATGGTGTAAAATATGGTTCTACGTGATTCTGACATTTTGACTACTGTCACCAAATGGTCATGGGTGAAAAGTGGATTGAGGATCTGGCCTACTCTGACCTACGTCAGGGGCTCATGCTAACTGTGGGAGAGGTGTATGGCCATTTTTGGGCAGTGTGTGCCTATCATAAAGCCCAGCAGCCTTGAGTCAGTAAGCTACTGGCTGGGTGGTGTCTAGTGGCCCATCTTGCATTACTTGGGATAGCTCTGTTGAGTGAAAGCTGTCCGTTTGTAGAGGTCAAAGAGAACAGATTATGGTGGTTCTGGCACATGTGTAAAAAAAGTAGAAAACAATCTAATGAATAAGATATGGGACAGACAGGAAGAATCAAGAGGAGACATGGACATCCAGGAAAGAATTGGATGGACTTTGTGAGAGAAGACCTGCTACAGTCAGACATGAGTGTCAAAGAAGACAGGTGACTGGCATTGAAACAAGAGAGATGGTGACAGTTTACAAGATGCCCCTACTCCATGTTGAAAATGGGAAAAACGGGTTTGATGATGATGATGATTGATGATGTTCTTTATGGATCTAGGGAAGGAACGTGACCATTTACTCAGGAATGCCTTGCAGTGTGCATTACAACTGCATGGGATACCAGAGTTACTATTGCCAGACATCTGGCCTGTGTTTTTTGCAGAATGGAAACTTCTGTCAGTATTCCACTTTAATTTTATTAATTTGCTAACTTAAGAACTCTACTAAACACAAGCTTATTTTCATAGATGAAGTGTACCCTCAGGTTAAGTGATTTGTTGAGAGACACATTTTAGGCAAATGAAAGGGAAGTACCCAAACCCCTGGAGAACAGGATGAAGCTGTTTATCAGCTCATAATCCTGTGAAATATAGTGGAGCCAGAGGATTTGTATAGAGCATCAATACATCACATTTATTACACCCCAAACTCCTAAATCCCACATTAATAACATTAATAGTTGGATATGTGACTCTGTCATTGGTAAATATTCCCTCAGCCCTCGTTTATGATATTATTGGCAGGCTATCAAGACATAACACATATATGGACACTTAGGAAGTAAGGATTTCATATTTATTGCTTGCAAACAATGTTGCCCTCTTGCTATCATGTCACTGGTTTCTTTTTTGTTTTCTTTTTTGTTTTTTTTGTAGATCATTGCTGATAATAAATCAGATAGGAGGATAGCCTGCACCTTGAAACCACAAGTGATGTTTCTCTCTCAAAAAAAGTGACATGCTGTGGAATGTAAAATGGGATTAGCTATATCCAGTTGAGGAGTTTAAGTGCTCAGGGGTCTCATTCAGAAAGTATAGCAGAGACCATCAGAAGATGCAGCATTTCCAATACCGCAGCCTTTGTCACAGAGTCTGCTGGTGAAGTGTGAGCTGAATGGTAGGACCTGTAGAGCAGTTCTAGCATTGTGGGCATTGCTCCACAGTGTGATGTTGATGTGAGAGCTGAGTTGACAGGGCATGTGCAGAAGTTCTAGTACTGCAGGTATTGTTCCAGAGTACGAAAATTAAGTGTGAGCTGAGTGGTAGGACCTGTGGAGCAGCTCTAGCTTTGTGAGGATTGTTCTACAGTATGATGCTGAAATGAGACCGTAATGATAGGACATGTGCAACAGTTATAGTACTGCAGATATTGTTCCAGAGTATGCTAGTTAAGTGTGAGCTGAATGGTAGAACCTGTAGAGCAGTTCTAGCAATGTGGGCATTGTTACACAGTGGGTTGATGATGTGAGAGCTGAGTTGACAGGGCATGTGCAGCAGTTCTAGTACTGCAGGTATTGTTCCAGAGTACGGTAATTAAGTGTGAGCTGAGTGGTAGGACCTGTGGAGCAGCTCTAGCTTTGTGAGGATTGTTCTACAATATGATGTTGAAATGAGACTGGAATGATAGGACATGTGCAACAGTTCTAGTACTGCAGGTATTGTTCCAGAGTATGCTAGTTAAGTGTGAGCTGAGTGGTAGGACCTGTGGAGCAGTTCTAGCTTTGTGAAGATTGTTCCACAGTATGATGCTGAAGTGAGAGCAGAATGATAGGACGTGTGCAGCAGTTCTAGTACTGCAAGTATTGTTCCAGAGTACGCAAGTTAAGTGAGAACTAAGTGATAAGTCAGAATTATTAATTCATCAGTCATGTCTACATCCCCATTCTCATCTCTGGTGATGGGCATTTGGTAGTGGTGAAACTCATGAAGACAAGAATATAAGTAGTGGAAGGGAGATTCCTTTGCAAGGTTACTGGACGCATTCTGTGTGAACAAGTCTGATGTTCTGCAAACTGGAAGGGCCTCAGTTCCAGCTTTTAAGCTGTTGCTTGAGTTAGCTTGTACACTACTGAAAAAACTCTCAGTGTTTCCTGTTTGTAGAACATTGAGCAAGGCTCACTCAGAGGGGGCCATGAGACAGAACCAGGACATACTGGAAAGCATATTCACCTAGACTGATGGGAAGTATTGGGTGATCCCAGCCAATGAGCTGCGGACTGTTGCTGGAGACAGAGAAGTGTGGTCTGTGTATCTCAACTTGCTGCTACTATGACTATAAGCAGAACAGGTAGGATGGAAAGTGTGAGACTGAATTATTGCACTGTAGTCTAACTCATCAAAATGCAATTCAGACATTGTCTTAAGTGTGTGATCTACAGGTTAGTGCAAGCCAGGTATTTCTGGAGGACCACTTATATCCTTCATGCCTTATCTCAATACACTAACACTCTGTGCTGCACAAGTCCAGTAACAAATGCTATGTTGCTGTCTATAATGTAAATATATAAATAGAGTTAAACAGTCAACTAGGAATTTTTCTGTTTTCTTATGTAATAGCTTCATTGTGTAACAGTTTCACTTATTTAAGGTTCATACGCCTTACTAGGCTAATGATCACTAGGGCCTTTATATGCCTAGCCATGCAACTCAACCCAATTATTTCTCTGTGTATCATGAACATTTATTAGGAGGGGGTATGTTAGTTAGGAAGTTTACAAAGGTTATATGATGGGGTATGTTAGTTTGGGCATAGTTACCATCTGCTTCTGTCTATAAGAGACATGGTGGCCAGACCTGAGGTGAATTTATGATTTTCCATCCATTGGCAAAGGGTACACTTAGATAGGGTTAGCAATGGTGTCTGCTTCACATAATTGGTGAACCTATTCCAGATTTTGGGAATCCTCTGAGATACATATCTGTCTTGTCAACATGTCCTATTTATGTTGCAAGCAAAATGTAATCCTTGCATCTAGTGGTACTGATGCTGACACTGCTACTTGTTCACCTCTCCTTGTTTACCACTGATGAGAAGTCAATATAACATTAATGTAACATAACATTAACAGAACATTGAAATAACATTAACATAACATAACATAGCATAACATAACATTACATTACATAGCATAACATAAATACAAATAGAGAAAGCACCACAACAGGATAGAGCAATGGATATCCAAATTAAGGGGAAACCAATGGAACAGGAAGCAATTGGTCAGGTGCCATATCAAGATATTTTGGAGCCTTCCACAGGAAACCAGTATAAATGCTGAATTGAAGCTTGACAGCAAGGAAAGGAACAGGAAACTGTGGAAACTCTGACAATTCAATGTTGAGGACTGATAGTCCAGTGAGTTCCCATATGACAGAACAGATGACACATGATGAAACTGAAGAGAATGTGCCACAGGAAGATGCTATAGAACGTTCTATAAAATGCACGCAGGAAATGGAGAACAAGGGATGTGCCCTCAGTATGGAAGAAAATGAGTTAACAGAAGAGTTGCTTGATTTAATAGACATAGAAATGTATATCAAGATCAATGAGAGAAATAGACTGCAGCAGGTTAATAAAACCCCAAAAGTCAGAAGCTAGATAGAACAAATGAACATAGTAATTAGGACTGTCCATAGAGATCCATGAAATATAACAGAAGTAAACAGAATATATTACTGTGCTGCTAAATTAATAACTGATAAAGTTCTACCACAGGAACACAGAGTAGCGAGAGAAAAGAGGTGGTGAAAGTGAATACCATCATGGAAATATCGAACAGAGAAAACTATAAAGCAGCAAAGACAAGACGTGTTATTGTTAGAGGATTATAGAAGAGGGAATAGATCAAAAAAGTACTAAGAAGGATAGATGTGATAAAAGCAGCGTGCAGTATTAGAAGAGACCAGGGTCTATCATGCACTACTGGAGATAAACTAAACATTTCAAAACAGGCAGAAAGACGTAGAAGATATGAAGACAAACACAAGGGAAAAACACAAAATAAGCAATTTACTGATGACCCAAAAAAGTTTTATAGAGAATTGGGAAATAAGGTGAAAGGAATTGAAAGCCCACCAAAAAAAGAGGAACTAGATACATTTTGGAGAAGTATCTGTGAAGATCTTGTGGAACATAACAAAGATGCTAAATGGATAGAAAAAGTAAAAGAAAGAATAAGTGGTTTAAAGGTACTGGATATGAAATGGGATGGAATAACAGCCAGAGAGATTGAAACGAAGTTAAGAAAAGCCTCTAACTAGAAAACCCCAGGCCCAGATGCAGTATTTAAGTTTTGGCTTAAAGTATTAACTTCTTTGCATGAGGATTTAGCTATGAGTAAGAACTATTTATATGTACACCCCGAACACACACTGCACTGGTTAACAACAGTAAAAACAATGCTCTTACTTAAGAGTGAACCTGCAAGCTACCCTAAAAATTACAGACCAATAACTTGTCTTCCAATGACGTATAAACTGTACATGGGAAGTGACGCCGACAGAGTTTATAGTCATTTACAAGAAAACTCCATTATGGCAGTAGAATAAAAGAAAGTCATATGGAACAAAGAATCATTTGTTGTTAAACAAAGTTATAGTGGAGAACTGTAAGAGGAAGAATCTAAGTATGGCATGGATTGACTACAAAAAGCATTTGATTTTGATAGTATAGGTTCATAGGTGTGTACGAGGCTAAAGGCCCTTAGACCTTTACAAGCCTAGCCATAGGATTACTCTGGCATAGTTCCACCCGACCTTAGTTCCAAATGCCTCTGTTGAATAGAGCCACTGGTGTTATCCCCAGGGTGAATTTTCTGTTTCCCATCCACTCATCAAGATTTCTCTTGAAGAGGGTCAGCGAGGTGCTCTGATCCCACATTCATGGATAAAAGAGTGCTTAAAAATGTATAAGATACACCCTGCACTGATTGACTACATTACAGTAACCAGTGGCAGACCACTTTGCAATTAAGCTATTATTATCCCAGGGATAAAAATAAACAGGGGGATATCCAGGGTGACTCCTTTCACCATTGCTATTCTGTCTTGCCATTAATCCATTAAGCTGTTTACTTAACAGCTTAGGCCATGGCTACAATTTGACATCTACAAAACAGCAAAATCTAATGACTTGTCATCTTCTCTTTGTTAATGATTTAAAACTGTATAGCTCATCAGATGAGGAACTGAAAGCACAGCTGCAGGTTGTCAAAACTTTCTCAGATTATATTGGAATGTCGTTTGGTCTTGATAAATGTGCAAAAGCAACCTTTAAAAAAGGAAAACTGCAGCATCAGGAAAATATCAGTTTGGGACAAGAATGTGATATAAAAGAACTTGAGCAAGAGGGGGTGTATAAATATTTGGGAACGGTTGAAGGATCAACAATACAACATGAAAAAATGTGAATAAACCTCAGTAGGGAGTACTTTAGAAGAGTTAAATTAATCCTAAAAACAGCATTGACATCTAGGAACAAGATCCAAGCTATAAATCAATTTGCTCTTCCTGTCCTAACTTATAGTTTTGGAGTGATTGACTGCCCCCCAAAATTGCTGGCTATACCGGATATTAAAATAAGAATGATGCTTTATGCTTACCAAATGATTTATAAAAATCAGTGTATACCAAGATTATATATTCCTCATTCAAAGGAGGGATGGGCCTCCTTGAAATTGATTACATGTATAGATCTGCAGTCGTGGGACTCCACACATATCTACTGACCTCACAAGATCCAAATATAGTGAAAGTTTTGAAACATGTGGAGAATAAATCTAATATGATTTCTCTGCTTAATCTAGCAGAAGCATATCGATGTCAAGCAGGAATGGAAATCAAACCAGAAGTAGATAAAAATCAGGCAGCAACTGAATGTGCTAAAAAACAAAAGAAAGAATATAAAGTGAAGGACCAGATGAGAAGGCAAGAAATGTAGAAAAAACATAAATATAGTTGCAAGTATAGAAAACGTCATGAAGAGCTTCATGTTTATCAAGAATGAATGCAGGAATGGTTCAGGAGACGTGAATTCACATCAAGAAATGAAAGGTTAATATTAGCAGCCTAAGATAGTGGGCTACATACACCCTGGTTTACAAAGTCCATTGAACACGTGGGAGAAACAGACATATGTAAGTTTTGTAAAACTGAATTGGAAACAGTCACACACCTTGTTGCTGGTTGCGACACACTAATGGCAGAGGGACTGTATACTGAAAGGCATAATAATGTGGCAAGACTTACACTGGAGATGGTGCAAATATTATGGTATCGAAGTGGCTGAAAAACATTGGAAACATGAGCCACAAAGAATCATAGAAAATGATGAAGTTTATATCACATGGGATCAACCAATACCAACAGTCCAAAAGATAGATGCTAGAAAACTGGATACAGTGGTCAAAGAAAAGAAGACAAGAGTAGCATTGATCATTGAAATTGCCACACCCAGTGACTACAGTGTCTTGCATACAGAGAGACACAAAATCATAAAATACCTTGATATACAGGCAGAAATGAGAGCCAAGTGGAAGAAAGATACCCAGACAGTTCCAGTAGTAGTAGGAGCAACTGGTCTTATAAAAAATAATTTACAATTGTATTTAGATATGTTACCAATTCATGTAACACCATACGAACTGCAGAAGGAGTCATTACTGGGCACATTGTGGGTGCTGTGAAGAGCACTTTTGGCTAACATCAAAGAGTGAAACAATACTAATTTTATGAACTTTAATCGTACTCTGAATTAGGAATGGTCCAGTCCCATCATGGTATTAGAAACCCAAAAGAGTTGGAGAAATTAAAAAGACATGACATAACATAACATAACATGACATAACATAACATAACATAACATAACACGACATAATTGAAAGTCAGTTTGCTGTATTGAGAGCCCTTGTTGTGGATAAAAATGAGTAGCCGATCAGTTCACCTACCCTGTTAAGAAACTGATAATGACAATACTTAATAATAATAGAAAAAATCACTGATTTTGATTTCAAAACATAAAAGTATGAGGACTTTAGGAAATTGGGGAGTCTTTGTGCTTATGAGTAGACAGAAAAGTTTTGCTTATAGCATAGTTTGATCCATGCAATAGTGCATGGGTGCTGCAAAATATTCTGGGTGCTAACACACTACTGCATACAGTTTCCCTTCTTTCAAAGCAGGGGTGATGATGATTCATGCTGGTGTGTATAGTTCATTTCCTCATGCATTACCCTGCTAGCAAACTAGTCGATATAATTTCCAGAGTATGATGGCTCTTATGAGCACTGTCAAAATAATTACCACCTGCCATGCTATGACAGCTCTTTTGATAAAGCAAGCTCTCTTGATGCTGCTACTTGACAGCTATGTTTTATTAGCTGTCAAGCAACAAAGCTACAAACCAGCAGTTTCCAGTTTGTGCAACAGTGAACAAATAAAACTTGTTTTCTGTTAGCATTTATTTTCCATTGCTATAAAATACAATGCAAAATATCACATTTCCAATATGATCTCAAAGTCACAGCTTGAGTCATAGAAGAGCAGTTTGGGTATATCACTTTTGCCACAGAAAGCTAATACACTGTCGACAGCTACTCTATCTCCTTAAATGCAGAGAAAGTTGTCACAGATCCAAATCAGACAGAAAATTACTGCAATGCCAAAGGTTGCTCTTTGGACTTATTAAGGCAAAATGTCATAGTTATACATCGATAAATTTTCTGTTCGAGAACCTAAGTTCGAGTACTTCAAAGAAGTGCTTATTTAGCACTAGATTGTTAAAATCTGTGCTCTAACAAAGCACAAATAAGATTATTATTGTATAAGAGTAATATAATTTTTAATACATCTCTTACATCTGTGATAAAAAATACATGTAGTAGCAGATGCATTTGGCATTTATTATTCAAAACTCAAAACAATTAATGAGTGTTCTACTTGTCAAGTGCCTGAGTGATTTTGGCTTAGTGAACTGTTGTCTGCTGTTTGTTTACTTTCCTGTAAGCTAGTAGTATGTGTGTTTGTCTCTCTCCCAAAATTTCCTTATTTTTAGTTTACTGTCCCTGAGAATATTAAGTCAGACATCAAAATTGTTTTATCTTTTCAGTATCTCTGCAGATGCAGACATTTTTACAGTCATTCATCAAGGACATCAGAAAAGTTACTGGATGAGCCATTCGCTCTAAATAAAGAATTTGTAGCTTCAGCAAGTTTGCTCTGCATTGCTACATCCCCTTGCAGCGGTGCTCTCTGATGGTCATTTTCCATTCATTTATTATATACTTACCTATAAGTAAAACAAACCGGAGAAGGATCCAAGTGGTCCGGTGCCAAACACACTAGTTGACTGCCACACAGTGCTGATGATTGAAATACTGTATTTGGTTGAAACAAATGCTTAAAAAAAAAATTATACTGATTTTCCACAGAGTTCAGTTGAGCAGTTTTTATTCCAACGACCAAAAAAGACAAGAATTACCACGAGCGCTTTCGCCTGGTCATACCAGGCTTTCTCAAGTGTAACTCCATTACAAAATGACAAGACTTTGTACTAAAAGCACATTTCCTTAATTAAACTAATTGATACTTCACAGCTAATTACCAAGTGTTAAATTCATTACTGAATAGACTTTTTAACCCTGTGAACCCAATTGTATAAAAAATACATACTTTAAAACTCTTTATAGAACAATCCTGTTCTTTTTTTAAAAATTCATTATGCATGCTCATAAACATCAAATACTGTTTGAAAAAACATTTTTGGACATTAAAATACATGACAAAAAATGGTTAAAATGTAAAAATAAAAATAAAAAATGAAAAAATAAAAAATGAAAAAAATATAATAAATGGAATATAAATTTAAAATCACTTATGTGGCTTTATAATGAGTTCTTTTTCTTTTTTAACACTGGAGCCAAACTGGTAGCCTCATTTAAACCAGGATGCTTTGTTGCATTTAATTGCATCTGCCAGATTAGCTCCCTGATAGCTAAAAGGGTTTCCCAGTCCCCCCCTCTTTGATCTTGTTGTATTTTGTCAATGACAAAGAACTTTATGGCCATTTGTGGGCATGTTAGTGAGTGCCTGTAAAAGGCATTAACTTCTTTACCTTTAGCAATGTCATATTGATGTTCATATATTCTGCGTTTAAAAGCTCTGTCGGTTTTACCGACATAGAATGCCTGAGAAGCCTGGCATAAACCAATATAAACCACACCAGTGGTGTTGCATGTAAAATGCCCCTTGGCATGTAAAGTTGTATTTCTTGCCTTAATGCGCACTTGCGACCCTTGCAAAATATATTGACATTGCTTACATTTTCCACATGGAAATGTTCCTAACTGCATAATTGCCCTGTTACTCTTGGAGTTTAACTCATTTGTTAAATTCCTTTCAAATAACCCTTTAAGGTTAATATTGGCTTTTTTGACAAATCCTATTTTTGTAGGCACAAGTCCTGAAATTTCCTCCTGCATGGTCACCATGGGCCAAAGGTTCCTTATAGTGGCTTCTATCATTGATGCATCTTCGGTGAAGGTGTATACAAAACTTTTTGTAAACTTAGTAAGTCCAACTTTTTCCTTTTTGCAAATTTCAACCCTTGTACATAATAATGGGGGGTATTCACGATCTCTTTTTTGTATTATTTCCTCTTTAATAGATAGGAATAGCTGTTCTGGGTACCCTCTATCCAAGAATAGTTTTTTTAAAAAATCAATTTCCTGTGAGAACGCCAAATTGGTGCTGCACATTCTTGATGCCCTTATGAGTTGCCCCTTGATGATGCCCATTTTTTGTTTTAAAGGGTGCCCACTCTCAAAATGCAGGAAACTGTTAGAATACGTGGGCTTGCGGAAAATACTGGATATTAAACCAGTTCCTTCCAGATTCTTGCTTAATTTGATGTCCAAATAATGCAATTCTGTCTTACTGATGTCAAATGTGAATGAGAGGAAATCAGTGGAACTGTTTAAATACTGTATGAATTCCTTGAACTGGTTTTCAGAACCTTCCCAGAAAATACAAATATCATCCAGGAACCTCCTGTAATGCTTAATATATTTCTTCCAACTTGATGAATGTATATATTCAACCTCCCATTTGTGTAATACTATATTGGCATAAGCAGTAGCACAAGGTGCCCCCATTGCCACCCCACTCTTTTGTTTGAAAAATTTTCCGTTGCAGAGCAAAAAGTTGTTATTTAGCACAATGTCCATAAATTCAATGATCAAGCTGATGATACTGCTACTTAATTTAGTTTCAGTAGCTATCATCTGTGAAAACCATTCCATGCCCTGCTGGTGGGGGATACTCGGGAACAATTCAACAACATCCACTGTTGCCATCAAATAATTAGAATTGTCCAAATCAGAGGGTGTGTTGCTTAAAAATTCCCATGAGTCCCTGCAGACATATGGTAAAGAGGATGTATATTCCTTCAAATGCTGATCAATGAATATACTTAATGGTTCTGTTGTGCTACCTGCTCCAGCAACTATAGGCCTAAATTTGAGTGGGTCCAGGCCTTTGTGCACCTTGGGTATTCCAAACAGGGAGGGGGTTCTAGGTTTGGGTACTAGTAAATAGCTGTATAATTTTTCATCTATACAACCCTGCATTAAATGGTCATATAGACCATACTTTATCTTGTTATATACTTACCTATCACAGATGTAGAAGCAGATAATAGCTCAGTGTGCTACTTGTAAAGGGTCATAAGTTGCAAATTTCTTACTCTGTGCCTCAACTGTATTATTTTTTAAACAGCTTTATTGAACTTACAACTTTATCCAACTACAAATCACACAAGAACCAATACTAATATAAGAATAAAAAAGGAATAACAACACTATTGACAAGACTCTCTCATGATATACACGTATACAAAGCCATTACATATTTTTGGACCAATTCTGTTTTCATTATTTATTAATGATCTCCCTTGAGACCTCCCAGCACCTGAGTGTATAATGTATGCAGATGACATAGTGTTCACTAGGCATCAGGAATCAACTCACAAAATATCTACAAAGCTGCAATTTGATTTTTAAATATTTGGAGCTGGTTAACTAGAACAGACTTGTTGTAAACACCAGTAAAACTATTGCCATACTGGCTGGCGCAGCTCATAACATTAAATGTGCCCTTATCCCAGTCATCACTTATTCCTCTTTTATCATTTTTGTCTACAATCATCTCACAAAGATACTTTGGAAATGTGTTAGGTCCTTCTCTCTCTTTTATTGCTAGCCCCATGTTGACAAAGTACTAGGCCAATTTAAAGCGGCCTGTTCCATATCCAATCAAGTCACTCCAGAAGCCAGATGCTTAACACTCATCAGATGAGCTCCTTCCTAGTAATGGACTGTCTTATTGTTGTAAAATCAACTACTAACACTTTATTACAAACAACTGAGGATAAAATAACATGATTTTATCATCCTGGCTAACAATAGAGAACAGCATTGCACTATGACAAAGAATGATATAAGTTTTACAGTTTCAGCAAGAAATGAGTTACTGCATAACACCCTTACTTACAAGCTTCTTAATACTAGATACTGCCCACCATTAAAACTAGACTCTTTAACAGAAGTTATATAACTTAATCTACCTTCCCTCCTCTAATACTACAGCAAAAACCACTCCACCCCCTGCTTCTGATTCATAAAACTCTACTAATAGTCAGTTGTACTTACAGCTTCCAGTGCTGTAGTCTTGGAAATTGGAATTATCTCCTGTATACATTCTACATTTATAATTTATTTGTTCTCTTTATTTTGAAAACTAGTGACCGTTTTTAGTATTTTTCTTAATGTTGTTTGTCTTTTGGCTTTTCCCGGTTAGGGGTCGCCACAGCGGAACTCCGGTCTGCTAATGATTGGCAGTTGTTTTTTTATGGTGTCGAGTTGCCAGCCCGACGCCCAACCCTCAACGAAGGCATGCCTATTCAACGCATGTCTTTTGTACACCCACTCAACTGCGGGGAGGACATGCAGACTCCACACAGAAGGCACTCTCAAACCCAAGCCGAGAATCGAACGGGAGAACCTCTTGCTGTGAGGCAACAATAATGTATGTAATTTTGTACTCTATTATTTTTCAATTTATTGACTTTTTCAGCATGTTGTTTTATCTTGCTTTTCAACATATTGTGACTTTATATGTTTAGTTTAGTTATTAGTCTGCCATAAGATTACTTTGGTTATTTGTATTATCGGACCTTTTCTCTTTGGGCCTCCACTGAAAAAGAGCTGCTGCCCAGCAGACTAACCCGGTTAACAAATGTCAAATAAATAAAATAAATAAATAAAATAAATAATTATGCTCTTAAAAATACAGATGGGACTCAGTTAACAGACCCCCCTTCAAATTGGCCACTACTAAATAACCCTCTCTAAAAATGTACCTTCCTTTTGTAAAAAACTCACATTACAAATAAGATAAGTCAGCAAACTTACTAGCTACAAATTAAAACTAAAATCTATCTGATAAACAGCATACCTGCAAGCATTTCAAAGATGTGGGCTTGAAAGTACCTGTAAGGTGAGTGAACAGATAAGTAATCCATCGTCTAGTTTAATTCTAATTTAGCTCTTCTGTTCACTGAAATACTTCTTTGGAATTCATCTGTAAGCTAATTTGCTTTTTCAGTTATGAAATATACGTTCTTGAAAATGGAAAACTCTCTATCTTTAAATAATAATGCAATGCTGTGCTATATCCACAACTGCCAATGTGAATATAAATATAAATGTCTGTGTATGTTTAATTGTATTGTCTGGCCTCTCTGGCTCAGGTCATCTTTGCAGGTCTTTGGTCCAATTCACTTATTCGGTTTACAAGAGTTAAATAAATAATAAATGAAAACACTGCATGCTACTAAGACATAAGTATTAATTCATTGCAAACATTTCCATTTGACCATACCACCCACTTACCCAATGGGTTGCGAAAAATAATTACTGTGGACCTTACCCTGTTTCCTCAAGTTGCATCTTCTAACATTGATATTCAAGGACACCATTTGTTGAAAAATGTAGACTTGTCTTAGTTCTCCACTACTTCAACTTCTTGACAGTAAACTGCTTCTATTAATAAATATTTTTTGTCCTTCTCATCACCCCTCTCTTCTGTTTTTTGTTTTGTCTTTCTTACTTATTACTGTAAGTAGTCTAGGGAGGGGCTTGCACAAGATTTCCTCATTTTCATCCACCAGCATTGAAATCATAAAAAGAAAGCTGGGATTAGATTTAGTGCAGGTCCTCCTTCCTAATAAAACATGTCTTTCATCTCATCTTCAGTAAGATTAACTTAAGACAGAATCAAATGATATGAGCCCATGCTCCTAGGTCTCCATCTTCATACCTCCAACAACTTGCACACACTCAAGGAAATGTTTGCTATCCTACATAGTATATAGATATATTTATAAGGACATAAAGGACATTGCTAACCAAAAAAAAGTGGAATCTATTAGACTTCTTCTCATATCTAGGTGCCAGTAGCACCTGAATCCAAAGTTTATTATATCCCAGTTTTCACTTTCAGGTTTGCTGATATCTCCTTGTTATCTCTTATATATTTATGGATCACCTTCATTTCGTCGACAGTTCATTTCACCGACACTCAACTCAGCAGGCCACTGTAGAGCGACCCTGGAGTTAGAATATATAGTAAGGGAGGTGTGGGGGGCATAGCTCCCCACAATGGGGGTGTGGGGGGATGAAGCCCCCCACATACTGGGATTCTATAATGATTTGTTGGTAATAGTTATTCATTGCACTTGTAAGAATGCATCTGTATACTGTAAAACGTTTATGATATGTGGGGGGCTTCAACCCCCATACCCCACCTTACTATATATTCTAACCCCAGGGTTGCTCTACAGTGGGGAATAGGCCATATATCATTTTCGACGAAATGAGTGTCGGTGAAATGAAGTGTCAGGGAATTGGGCCTGCTGACTTGGTTGTCGGTGAAATGAATTGTCGACGAAATGAAGATGACCCATATATATATATATATATATATATATATATATATATATATATGTGTGTGTGTGTGTGTGTGTGTGTATATATATATATATATATATATATATATATATATATATATACATATATATATATATATATATATATATATATATATATAAAACAAAGTTATCTCCATGACAGAGCCCAAATTATTCCGAGAAGTAGTTTTAGCATGGTCAATGTCCCACCTGATATGGAAACAATAAACAACCAGGAAAACTAAGTGGCTGGTTTCTTACTCTTAGATCTCAGTGAACATGCTCTATAGAGGTTTATTGAGATTACAGCAGACAGAATACTACACTCTCAAAAACCTTTCTCCCCTGCTTCCCAGTTCCACTAACCCAAATTTGCATTTTTAAAAATCCAACCTCAAGTTTAACTGTAATGTCTTTTACAAAAAGTCTTTTAACATAACAGCTTGTATTACATTAAAAAAGCTTCATATATATATATATATATATATATATATATATATATATATATGTGTGTGTGTGTGTGTGTGTGTGTGTGTGTTTATACATAACAAATATGCACACAGACATATATATATATATATATATATATATATATATATATATATATACATGGGTCCTGGTCTGAACATCAAAGTACATTTAAACAAAACGTACATGAAAAAAAAAAAAAGAAAACCATGCAGTTTGCATGTAAATTTCATAGGTTCATAGGTAGGTACTAGACTATCAGCCCTAGGGCCTATACAAGCCTAGCCAAAAAGGTACCCTGGCTTTCGCCACCGAAGAAAATTATTTTCCTGTTCCCCTGTCAAGCAGAACCACAGAGGTGATCCCCGGGGTGAATTTCCTATTTCCCATCCAATCATCAAGATTTTTCTTGAAGAGTGTTAATGAGGAGCTTTGTTTGATGTAGATAGGTAGCTTGTTCCAGAGTATGGGAAGACTCTGGGACAGGAATCTATCCCTCCAGCATGTTCTGTTTATTGTGGTGACAAGGTTTTGGTCCCTAGAGTGTGTAGCTTGGAGGGATTGGGATTTCTTTAAGTGGAGCATGTCCAACAGCTCTGGGTTTGACATAGCATTGTATGTTAGGCAGAGATCGCGTCTGAGTAGGCGATATGCAATGGAGTAAAGCTGGAGTTTTTTGAGATGGTCTGCGTAGGGCATCTGTTTGAGGCCAGTAATCCTCTTTGTGAGGTATTTCTGTGGCCTTTCCAGTTGTTGTAGATGTCTTGTGAGGTACATACCAAAAGGGGCGTTATACTCTATAATGGGCCTCATGAGTGACAAGTAGAGGGGAACAACGACCTCTTTTATTCCTGGATGAGAAACCTTTTGTGATGAGGTGTGCCACATAGAAGAATTTCCTGACTACTGTGGCCATGTGATTATCAAAGGAGAGACTACTGTCCACCTGTGTCTCTAGGTCTCTTATCACACTTTCGGTGTTAAGTAGACTACAACCTATGTGGTAGCTCATGGGTACAGAGTTTTTACCATAGGGGATGACAATGCACTTTTTGGCATTGAGCTTGAGGCCATGGCTTTGATACCAGGCATCTGTCCAGTGAAGCCCTTCTGTAGGATGTCCACATCATTAGGAGTTTCAGTTATGGCTCCTAGTTTGCAGTCATCTGCGAACTTTGTTAGCCAATGACCTTCTGTGTTAGCCTGTACTTTAGAAAAGTAGATACAAACAGGAGAAGACCCAGGACTGAACAGTGTGGTATTCCACTTGTCACTGGTCTGAAGGCAGATTTGGAGTCTAATACTTTCACAGTGTGGGTTCTGTCAGTGAGCCAGTTGGCAACCCATCTTGTGACATAGGAATTTATACCTAGTTTAGTGAGTTTATCTATAATTCATAGCGGGGGATGGTGTCAAAAGCGTTGGCGAGATCTAGATAGGCTGTGTGAACCACCTTGCCCTCTTCTACGGCTTTGGTGACTGCTTCAAAAAAGTCAGTCAGGTTTAGGAAACATGATCTGCCTTTTACAAACCCGAACTGGGTGGAGTCCACTCATTGTACATGAACATGTAGTGTTGATTGTACAACTAAGCAAACTATTGCTTAGATTGCGGTATAGCGAGGATAAGGGAACATTCCCTTTTACCCACTGTAGTGCGATCTCGGAGTGAGAATATTAAAGTGGGGGTGTGGGGGGCACCGCCCCTCACATGGGGAGGGTGAAACTTGAGTAGTGTTTTATTTGCTTAGGTTTTTTGGCATTTTTTTTTTCACGAAAGTGCATTTTCGATAAAATGCACTTTCACGAAAGTGAGTTTGCTCATGTACATTTCGCTGAAACTTACTTTCAATCTGTAAACATAGATCCATATATATATATATATATATATATATATATATATATATATATGTATATATATATAGACAGATATTTACACACATACACATATAGCTCTCTCTCTCTCTCTCTCTCTCTATATATATATATATATATATATATATATATGGATTCACTTTAGAAGCTCGAAATACTGAAATATTGAAATTCAGTATTTCGAGCCCATAAAGTGGAATTCTGAAAAGAGCGAAACCTCAGAAGCGCGAAATTCAAAATCTCACATACCGGAGGTTTTGAATTAGCACTTCTGGTGTTTCACTGTGGTTATGGATTTAGGTAAGTGCTGATGTGTTAAGGGTTTTGGGTAGGGGCTGTGGTGTGTGTTAGTGTGTTTTGTTGCTGTGATATGTGTGTGCGAGGGTGGTGTAGCTTGTGTGGTGGTTTGTGTGTTTTTGTGTGTAGTGCGACCTCAGAGTTAAACTATTTAAGTAGGGGGGGTGTGGTGGGTGCAGCCCCCCACATGGGGGTGCAGGGGGGCTTGCCCCTCTGCTTTCATGTAGTACAGAGCTTGTCTGTGTGTGTGGGGAGGAAAGTGTGTGCTTGTGGAGAACAGAAGCGCTAATTCAAAATCTCCGGTATGCGAGATTTTGAATTTCGCGCTTCTGAGATTTCGTTCTTGTTAGGTTTCGACTTTATAGCCTAGACATACTGAATTTTGACATTTCAGTATTTTGAGGATATAAAGTGAATCCATATATACACACATATATATATATATATATATATATATATATATATTTTTATATATATATATATATATATATATATATATATATATATATATACATACACACACACACACACACACACACACACACACACACACATATATATATATATATATATATATATATATATATATATATATATATATATATTTTGTTTTATATATATATATATATATATATATATATATACACACACACACACACACACACACACACACACACATATATATATATATATATATATATATATATATATATATATATATATATACATGTTGTTGTTGTCTTTCGGCTATTCCCGGTTAGGGGTCACCACAGCGGAACTCCGGTCCGCTAATGATTAGCAGTAGAGTTTCACGAATGCCGAGGTGCCAGCTCGACGTCCAACGTTCAATGATTTATGCATGTCTTTTGAATGCCCACCCAACAGCGGGGAGGACATGCAGATATACATATATATATCTATAGGTACAAGTCACTTCATCTATGACTCATTTAGTCTAAACTAAATATTTTAAAAATTTGATCTAAGTGCAATTATTTCAGTTCAATAAAAACACATCTTTCTTTCAGGGTGTAGTGCCTATCACATCTTCAGACCTAGTGGCAATTGTGGGAGAGTATCAGTATTTGTTAAGGACAGTATAATTTCATGACAGATTCCTTGGGACACCATATCGGAACTCTTAGATGTTCAAATCACAATAAACAAGACTAATTACAACTTCACAGCTAGTTACAGAACACTTTCTTTGTCCTCATTTGAGCATGAAAGCTTTCTAAACACATTAACTGAAATCCCCATTAAACCCAATGCTTTCTACTGTGAGATATCAACTATCAAAAATAAATTGATTGACCTATACTGACAGTGAGTGGCATGTCCACCATTTTCTTTACATTATAAATGCAAACTCCTTAGGTAACCAGTTTCCTTTCTCTAGTCCTCACAAATAGGACCACTTCCTGCACACCTTCATATGCTTCATGCTGCCTTGTTAAATCAGACCTTAAGTTAGTGACCTTTCCTTTAAATCTGGTCGTATTTCGGTACTTCCCCTCTAAATACCTTCGTGTTTAGCTACTTTCAAAAGCAAACTTTCTTCAGTCACTTGATGACCTAAACAGTTTCTGTGGTAATCCGCCTCTAATGGGTTCTGGTGCTGTAGCTGCTGCCTGTGCCTCTGACGTCTACTCCTATTTAAATAACTGCACTAAACATAATGTGAAATTTAAAAACAAACAGTTGTGAGGGGAATACCCATATAAATTATTTATATAGCAAGAGAAAGTAATTGCTTAATGCGTATAAGAGGTCTCATTCTACCAACCTTGAGAACACACTATCAAAGAGCTTAAAGGATACATTAGGGGCTTAAAGGTGAGTAAAAGAAAGACAAAAATAACTGAAAATCTTTTTTTAACTATGTCAGGAAGTTAAGAATTAACACTGAACGATATTCCAAGTTAGTCCAGAATTATACTGCTGACTCAAAGCAAATGCCTAATATCGTAGCTAACAATTTAAGTGCAACTTTTACTCCACCTGCAATTATAGGTATTTCACAGGTTCCACAATCCCAGTCACCCATAGATTCATAGGTTCATAGATTAGTACTAAGCTAACTGCCCTTTTGAGCCATTTTAAGCTTAGCTAATTATCACTTGTCAGACTCAAACCCCACACCTTGTGTTTGTAAGGCAAACATTTTAACCATTTAGCCACTCACCCCCTTTAATTACTGTGCAACAAGGCCTCTCAGTCCTCTCAAGACCTATGAACCCATCATCTATGAGTTGCTTGTCTATTATTGCCAAATACGGCCTATTTGAATGGCTATTTAATCTCTTTAATCTAAGTCTCTTCAATGGTTACTTTCCTTAAACCTAGAAACTTACCATTGTAATGACATTATACAAGAGTGGCCCAACCTCAGACCCTGGTCACTACAGACCCATTAATGTTACTAGCCTGATGGTAAAGCTATGGAGTATGTTATCTCAGACCTCATTACTATTGACATTGAAAATGTTTTAAACCTGGATCCTAATCAATTTGGATTTGTCAAAAGAATATTCTGCCCTTTTAACCTCATTCATTTCTTTGAAAAAGTAACTGAAGACGGGGATAGCAGATATGCGGTGCATACACCATATATGGACATGTTCAAGACATTTGACACTATTTCCCATGAAGGCATTATTGTCAAGGTTGTAAATCTTAATATACATCGTTATATTCTGTGGTGTATAGGTAATGGGTTGTCTGACAGAATCCATGTGGTAAGAGTTGGAGATGCCACTTCATAAAGAAAAAAGTTACCAGTGGTGCACCACAGGACTCAGTGCTGGGCCATCTCCTATTTCACATCTGTTTCTCTGACCATTAGGCCAGTGCTTCCAGCCTATGATTATCTAGGTTTTAAGATGACTGGGAACTGGGTGTTGTTATTTTATCATGCATTGAGTCACAATTGCTCCAACATGTGTTAGATCATGTTAGCAACTGATGTAAGGACAATGGACTCAAATTAAATATAAAAACAATGTAGCATATTTCATTTCATAGGCTCATAAGTAAAACATTTTCACATAAAAACATAGGTGACACACCCCTCCAGTTTGACACTATCATAAGAGATCTAGGCACTCTTGTTGTTAATTCTTTACTGTTTGGCCGTCATGTCTCCACATAAGTTTAGAAAGTCTTCTATCTGGTTATCTAATTTTCAAAGCCATCTTCAATAGATTACTGAATATAAAGCACCTTTTGACATGCATTTGTCTAAACATGTCATTCAGCTTGAGGGACCACAGAGGTTCATAACTAACATGATTAGTGGCCTCACAAATCTTAGTTATCAAGCCAGACTGGTAGACCTCTCTCTTTGCCCAAGCCTCTGTGGAGATCTGTGTCTAGCTTTTTGAGCCACGGAAAAGCTCAACCTCTCTGACCTCCTATTCTTTCACAGAACAAGTAATATCTCAACTATACGATTAATGGCGCTTAACCTTCATCAGCAAATAAGTCATATTGGTATGATAAATTTGTATCCCAACTTATCCCTCACCTCTGGAACAAACTTCCACTACACATCAAACAAAGTAGCACATTTGTCACCTTCTTCAAGGTAAGTATAGATCATTTGATGGGCAGTCTTCAGTTCTCCTCTAACCTATATTATCTTGTCTTCCATGAGACTGGAGGGAAGTCTTGAATTTTTTTGGCTTGTAATGGACTGCACACTGTTTTCCTGTTATTTGCCTTTGAACTTATAAACCCAAGGCACATTTAGTATAGGATGCATTTGGTCTAATTACATTTGACTGAAAAGTGTAGCAAGCTGTTGAGAAGTAATGGTGTAGATTAGGGTGTTAGGGTGCTAAGAATTACAAGGTAATTTAGTGTAGTGCACCATTTGACCTTGAATAGTGATCAACCCCATGTGTCTACATTAGCAGAATTCACTGTGTGCAGTGTCCTTTCTTTTATCTGTGGTTGTGCAGTTGTGGAGTTAGTATATTTAATTTAGGGGTGTGGTGGTGCACTGGGGCTTGTCTCTTGCAAAAAAAAAAGGTTTGAAGGAATATTTTATGTGTATGAAGTGTTAGATGCAATGTGATTAGACTTAAATGTATTTTGCATGAAATGTGTTTCAAATTAAATTTTAAAAAATGTTGTGATTAGATGAAATGTAATACATCTATAGATGGATGGATGTTGTGTGTGTACAAAACCCCATGAATATACACAGACACACACACACACACACACACACACACACACACACACACACACACACACACACACACACACACACACACCTGCATTGTATCAAGACCAATTTCTGTACAGCATCAATAAGTTTAAAGGGGTATTTCTTTGTATTCAAATGTAATTTGACCAAATAAAGTAGACCCATATATATATATATATATATATATATATATATATATAGTTTCAATTCATAATCTCGAATTACTGAAATCTTGAAATTCAGTAATCCGAGACTATGAAGTCAAACCATTCACAACACCGAAACTCACAATCCCGAATCACACAATCACAAACATACATACCCCATAAACCACTTAACTTACACATCATTCCACCCACAGCACACAAACCACACAACCCTACACTACATATAAGCAGGGGGGCAAGCCCCCCTGCACCCCCCACACCCCCCTACTTATATATACCAACTCCGAGGTCGCACATAACATAAAAAAAAAAAAAAACACATGCCACACCATCCTCTACTTGCTCGCACACAAACATGCATCACACATACACAAACACCAACAAATCCAACACTCCCACTTACACCTCCCTACCCTTAACCACCCACACAACGTACAAACACACACACACACACACACACACACACACACACACACACACACACACACACACACACACACACACACACACACACACTCACTTACTTGCAAATTCAGGCACCATAGCACTACACGCGATGTATCAGAAATGCATAAGTGCGGATTTGAGATATTTGAATTCGCTCTTATGCACTTTTGGCATTCTGGTTTTCAGCTTCATGGTCTCGGGTTACTGAATTTCAAGATTTCAGTAATACGAGATTATGAAGTGAAACTATATATATATATATACATATATATATATATATATATATAGATAGATATATAGATAGATATAGATGTATATATATATATATATATATATATATATATATATATATACATATATATATATATATATATATATCTATAGTTATATATACATATATACATATTTATATCTGGGTCTATTCCATATGACTGAACTGCCCTAATGTCGAATATAAAACACTGACAAAATAAGCTAGATCGTACACAATCGTGAATAAAAATGAAAACAATAATATCAAGAGAGGAAAACAATTTCCTTTCCCAATATTAAATTTAAACCCCTTCCCATAACACTATTCTGAAATTTGTCTGAACAGTGGCAGTGCTATGGGAAGGTTTTGATGGTGTTAAGGTGTAGGGTTAGCATTGGGGAAGGGGCAGCATTAGGGTTAAGGTCAGTACCCATTACTAAAAAGGGCAGGGGGGTTTCAGATTTAATTAAAATAAAGCAGGTTTTGAAAGGAACAATGGTCTTCAATCTAAAATATAGTTATTTGTAGATGACATTCAACTGTCAGTAGGTGATATTAATAAATCAATTATTGAAATTATAAAGAAATTGATCAGTTTAAATTAATTTCTTCAAATGGTATTAATCAAAATAAATCTGAGACTATTTTGATCAATGAATTTGTGAATCTTATTTTCAAAAACAAATATAAATGTGATTGGGAGAAAAATATTAAATACTTAGTAACAGCTTTTCATTCAAATATTAGTCAAATATTAATTTTACTAAGATTTTAATTAAATAATTTCTTTAATTCAAGAATGTAAAATGTAATTCTTTACATCTGTAGAAAGGCGTGATGCTTATCCCAATGTCTGTCCTACCTAAAATACTTTGCATGTTATAATCAATAGCTATTTTGAAAGAGTATTACTTTCATTTTATGGCATCCAATAAAGCCAAGAGTTTTGTATTAAAATCATATAAAGACATGGGCAAATGGAGGATAACGTTTTCCAGATTTAGAATCATACTCCTTCTCCACAGTTTTAAATATGTTTGTTATGGCTGGATCCTTATTAAAGTCAATGGAAACATTTGCATGAGCAAATAATAATAAATCCATATAGTCACAATGATCCAAGAAATTGCAAAACTATAAATAGCAAACTCTAATGGTTATTAAAAATTATATGGGAAGAAATGCAATGATAAAATTGGATCCAAAGTACCTGACTACACTGAATATTTTTAGAAATTATTTGTTTATATCTCTGTGTTTAAAACATTATAATATTCCCAGTTGCATTTATAAAAGGATATACAGAATGTCAAAACCTTACTAATATTTCACTTATAAAGAAAAATATAATATTTTGGCATGCTTGTTTAGTTTTAAGACATCAACATTTAGTAAATCAGAAAATTCTAAGTGCAGGAGATATGCTAAAACAATTAAAGATGACTAAATACATATATTTGTGGATTGAAAAAAATGATAAAGATTGGAATAATATAAATAACTTATTTAAGGGACTATGGGCAGATATGTCCAATTTTACAAGTGCAACTATTTTAGCAAATGCTCAGATTCCATCTGTTATAAGTAGAAATAAATACTACAAGTTTAGGAGACCAAAGAGAAGGAAGGCATAGGTTCTGCTAAGCCTTACTCTGACGATTGGGTCAGGGTAATATCTCCAAGAAAAGCAACTCTATGGGAATATTTCCCAAATGCCATATTTTGCTTAAAGAACATCTGTCATAAGTTCATTGATTGTATAGATATTGCTTTTCAGATGGCTATACCTATCTTTCTGTGCCTGAATCATGATTTCCCTTTTCCTTTCTTTAAGTCTATATGCCAATAACTTCAGATCCGAGAAACCTTTAGCCCAGCAAAGGCTCTTCCATTAATCCCACCTACTGACCAGGGAATTGAAATGGACCACTCTATACTATTATTATGCTTAACAAATCTGGAGTTGCCATCCTGACTCTTGTATTTTTCTCAAGTTGTGCATTACTAACTTCAAGTACCTTATTTCCACCCAAAAGTCTAACTTCTCCTTCATTAGTAAAGATCCACTAATCTTTTGTATCTCTCCCTAAAATTCCTATCATGTAGATGTCCAACACCATGCCTGTGCCTGGTTATCCTTCAAAAACTTTTGGATGAATGTATTACATCAGTACTTCTTATTCAGTAAAAGTATCAAACCTCCAAAGAAGTTTGCAAACTGTAAAATTCAATCTCCAATTTCCAGACATATCCTGGAGTGGCCTGAATGAGTTCCAGTTTTATGCTTAATCTAATTTATATATAGGAATTTTAACCACACTCAGGAATAGATAATCAAGTCTGCTGACAGATCAAATGATTTGCGTAAGGAAAATAAAATCCCATAAGTCAAGATGGAAGGCCTCTAACAGTCCATCAACACACAATAATTAAGATTTTTTTGGCCTTTAAAGTCTTATTTATCCTTTCCATCCGGTTTCCCTTTTATTCATAGTAGGATCCAGGGTCAGGTTAAAATCCCCCATGTATCAAATACTTCATTGTACTAGTTCTAAAATAGCTGTCAAAAACTCCCCAATAGAGTTAGGGGTATCCTGAATTGATCCATATAAACATTCCATGTTAATTGCATGGTCCTGCTTTTTTGAGTCTAATAACAAACCATAGGCCTTGCTTATCAATCTGAGCAAATCCAGTTTACAATTCAATAATATCCCTCTTTTCAATGACTGGCCACAGCTAAAAACAAACCATCCTTTACAATGCTTCATGATTAATTGACAATATTTCTTTTTAAGCTTAGTTTCTTGCAAAAAGCTTACATGTGACTTAAGTTGAACAATTTTAGTGAAACATTCAATGCATTTATAAAGAGTGGCAATGCCTTTCACATTCCATGAAAGAATTCTAATAAAGTCTGCAGAATGACAGGTTTGGGCTGTATCTGCGGACTGACCCAACATTACACTAGACATAGAATGCGACATTATACTATTAGACGTATAAACAGAATGCAACATTACACTATTAGACATATAAACAGAATTCAATGGCATAACTACAACAAAGAACAGTATTGATATAACCAGTAGTAGTGCTACAATACACTGAGAACAAAGACTACAGCTAAAGGTCCCCAGAGAATTTATAGAGGAACCAAGCAAAAACATAAATCAAGGTATTACTCCCTCGAGGCAGTTTCTACAATAGCCTATTGCTTTAGGGAATAATACCCAAAATGGGACTCACAAATTAGGAGAAAAGAGAAAAAGGTTCCTTCCAATGATTAACTTATATAGGTCTATTTCAGGAGTCATACTTCAGATTAAAAAAGTCAAATGTAACCCCTGAGCATTGGATGTAACACCAGCAGGTAAAGTAGAAAGTAATCCAAACAGCCAATAGTGCTGGTGTCAAACGGCCTTGAAAAAAATACTTCACTGGTAAACACCAACAGAATTGTATAATGAAAGGAAACCCTTCACAAAGTCACTCCAACTAATCAGACTTCCAGAAAATCCAAGTAGAAATCACCACGCTAGTGCTAGCAATGTGGAGCAGTAAATCCTTTAATACACAGTGAGCGCTTTCGCCATGCGGCTTCTTCAGACTGTTATACAATAGTAAAAATTCTAACAGTTACATATATAACACATACCCTCACCCCATTGGTTTAAAAAACTCATCACATACATTCAAAATGTAAGGCAATTGATTTTGTCAACAAAGCACTCATGCAGAGCTATCCGCTTCGTGTTTGCAGAAAGCTAATCACCAATCCCATAAAAACATCCTATATAAACATCCTATAAAAACATCATTTCATCTCAGCAGCATCAATATAAAAAGCAAAGAAAATGTGACAAACCATCAATAAAAACATTCAAATGAAACTGCAGCATTGTCCTAATAAGATAAGAGCAACAAATAAACAGTGTGAAGACACTTAGTATATACACATGTATCAAGAGTTGACTCCATATCGAATTAACCTACACTAAACAGAGGAAGTGTATGTATAAATGAATTAATCCTATACTTACTCATGCATAACCATCCTAAAAACCTTTAACGTTGTAAGGAAAGCTACTTCTTCCTTTTAGAAGCAGCTACACTGTTAACACGCTGAACCGCGTCGCTCAAGGGTACGACGTCAGCTTACTCTTAAAGGGAAATATGCTTGGGACTCTCGCATACTAATAGCAGATTCTGGGGTTGTTACCTCAACTCCGGTCGGAGATTTATGAACATTAAAACGTGCCTATTTAAAACACATAACTATCTAAAAAACACGCTAACATAGTGAAAAGCGATTTCTTAAAGGGTTTTTTCGAAAAGTGTATATACTTCCTGTTAAAAAAGTATCTACAATACATACGTTTGGTTCATAGTGTGTCAACAAATCTAAACATTAAACATCCAATAACAAGACTTCTATAAAGCCTCGGCAAGGGACACCTGGGATAAAATCGGAAAATGGAACGCATACGTTACCATCAATCCAGGCACGGCTTACACTCTTACCGTGTGCTAAATGCTAAGGTGTGCATGCATTGCAGCTAACAGAATCGCTTGCAACCGCATAGCCACACATCTTGCAACCAAGACCGGTCATATGTCGACAAATGGTCAAATCATACTACAACTGACCATACAAAGGGTCACTATATGTAATACCTAACAACTGGGCATACACAGCTTGGAATGATGAAACAAGAGGTGAACAAAGGAAAGGAAAACAGGCACAGTAGGGAGGGAGGGGAAGGGAGAGAAAGACAAGGAATGGCGAGGAATGAGGGTGTAAAGGGGGGAGATGAGGAAAAAAGCGATGGTGAAGACCAATGAAGGAATGAGCAAAGGAGTGGAAAACACAAGACAGGGGTGAATCCATGCCTGCGTGCATGGTGCTGGGGAGGAGGGAGGGGGAAGGGGGCAAGGGGAGAGGACAGGGACTGGGAAAGAGTAAGGTGGAAAAACCTAAAAAATAAATAAATGAGGTGAGAAGAAAAATGCAAATGTGCACTGCATGGGTGTGTTGTGAATCTACTGCTTGGGTACAAACAACCTCCTTTTTCGAAGGAAAGGTCTGACCTGCACTTTGTCATTTAGTCCTGGGTATAGGTCAGCCCTTAATCTAATTATCCATTTCGTCTCATTCTCCAGGGTAAAGTTAATGATGTCACCTCCTCTCTTATTGGGAGTGATCTTATGGATGACAAAGAACGAGAAGGTATGGTTGGAACCTTTCTCTTTGTGGTGTTTAGCTAGGGCATTAACCTCAGATGCTGTCCTAATATGGTAAACATGCTCCCTAATACGTTCTCTGAAAGACCTGTTGGTTTTACCAACGTAAAACGCCTGGCATGCTTCACAGGTTGCCATGTAAATGATATTTGAACTACTACAGGATGTTCTGGTGTGAAAACTATAACTCCATTGAGTGGTGGGATGAATGAAACTCATTGTTTCATTAATGAACATGCACTGGTTGCATCTACCACACGGTGTAGTATTGGACAGCTGTGTACTAGATGTCTCTGTGGCCAGACTGTTCCTAGGCTTGCATAAAATTCTCCTTAAATTAGGTTGATTCTTATAAGTGATGCTCGGGCGAGGACCCACTATCTCCTTGATATCATTATCTAACATCAATAAATCCCAGTGCCTCTCAAGTATCTGCTTCAAACCCACTGAATCTTTAGTGTAAAACATGGAAATTCTATTTTTCATGGGATTCAACTGGATATCCAAAGCTGAGGTGGGTAAAGGTTCTGAATAATATGGTTTCGCTCTAGTATATCTTAGGCTTTGAACATCTACAACTGTGCTATCAAATGTATCTTCATTATAACCTCTTTTGAAAATCTAGCCTTAAGACCTTTAAGTTCATCTTCATAGCCTTCACTGGTGGGATTCAACCTAGAGGCCCTCATTACCTGACCCTTCATCACATTATCGAATACATATTTGGGGTGCATACTACTCCTGTGTAGAATAGTGTTCCTGAAACATAACTTCCTGTGGATATTTGTATTAAGCAGTCCATTGCTAAGCCTGTTGATATTCACATCCAAATATGATATACGCTCTGTTGAGTAATTTAATGTGAAACTTAAAAATCCTGTTGAACTATTCATGCATTCGACAAAGAGCAATAATTCCTCGCTGTTTCCCTTCCAAATAAAGAAAAGGTCATCAACAAACCTGCGGTAGAACCCAACATATTTCTGGAATTGGGGTGTAATGAATAGGAAGGACTCTTCCCATTGTGCCATAACCAGGTTGGCGTAGCTATTGGCACAGGACGTGCCCATAGCTACGCTATCCCTTTGTTTTGTGAGAAGATGTCGTCTCCAAACATGAAAACATTATTCAGCAACACCGTCTCTAAAAGTAAAGCAAAGAAGTCTATTCTTACATTTGAGAATTCAGAATGATTTTTCAGGTACTCCTGTATGTAATGTATACCTAAATCATTGGGGATCATTGTAAAAAGGCTAACAACGTCTAGTGTTACTAGGATGTAGTGTACATTATCCTCCAATGTTTTCGTATAATCATATAGGTCCAAAAGAAACTGCTTACTGTCTCTCAGTATGAACTTGTTTTGATTAACCAGGGGTCTGAGGTGATACTCAATAAAAATAGAGAAAGGTTCAGTCACCCAACCTTGTCCAGCTACAATCGGCCTCATGGGTGGATCCCTTGCCGATTTATGAACTTTGGGAAGTCCTTGTACAATGGGGATTAATGGGTTGTTCACCTTGAAATAGTCATAAAGTTCCTTCTGAATACTACCAGAAGCTAACAGCTCGTCAAGCATGTAATAAACTTGTAAGGTTTTGTCTATAACTACATCCATACCTATCTTTAAATATGAGGAGGTCTCTCCTAAGAGCATTCCCATCCTTCTATTATAGTCCAATGAATCCATAAGGACAATGGGGCCTCCTTTGTCAGCTGGTCTTATTACAATAGCCGCATCATTCTTCAGGTCATTCAGTGCTATTCTATGATTAAAACTTAGATTCTGTTTATACTTAACATTCCTTGTTGTTTCAAAATGCTTGTAAATGTCATTCTCTATAATCTTAGAGTAAACATCCAACAGCGGAAGGAAGAAGAGCATGGGGGTAAATTAGATAATTCCACCACCAGGGGGAATAAGGAGTTTGTGATAGAAGGAGTAGACACACATGCCATCCAATCCCCGTCTGACCCTACAAATGTGAGCAGCATGAGGAAGCCAGATGAAGTTGTGGTCAGAAGAAAGGTCCCCCCTAGCAATAACAATACCCCTTTCCCTATAGCACAGAAGCAACAACAAGGGAGAACAAGATCGATGAGCAGGGGCAGACAGAAGAGGAAAGGTTCAGGAGGGGAACAACAAGGGCCTACCCTGAAAAGAATGTGGGAGAAGACGATTCGCTGATTGTGAATCTCTCCAAGAAAGTTCTGAGTAAATATGAGGAAGATGTTCTCAATAAGGGCCTTAGCTTTATACCCACCAATAGGGGAAATGTTGCTGATTCCATCATTGACATCAAAATGTTCGTAAGGAACATTCAACTTAAACTTGAATTTGGTAATATGCCTGATCGACAGGATACCAGCAGGTTTAGGAGTAATAGTGTATACATCCCCCAGTTACATCCGCTGTTGGATGTTTACTCTAAGATTATAGAGAATGACATTTACAAGCATTTTGAAACAACAATAGAAGGATGGGAATGCTCTTAGGAGAGACCTCCTCATATTTAAAGATAGGTATGGATGTAGTTTCTTTTGGACCTATATGATTATACGAAAACATTGGAGGATAATGTACACTACATCCTAGTAACACTAGATGTTGTTAGCCTTTTTACAATGATCCCCAATGATTTAGGTATACATTACATACAGGAGTACCTGAAAAATCATTCTGAATTCTCAAATGTAAGAATAGACTTCTTTGCTTTACTTTTAGAGACGGTGTTGCTGAATAATGTTTTCATGTTTGGAGACGACATCTTCTCACAAAGGGATGGCGTAGCTATGGGCACGTCCTGTGCCAATAGCTACGCCAACCTGGTTATGGCACAATGGGAAGAGTCCTTCCTATTCATTACACCCCAATTCCAGAAATATGTTGGGTTCTACCGCAGGTTTGTTGATGACCTTTTCTTTATTTGGAAGGGAAACAGCGAGGAATTATTGCTCTTTGTCGAATGCATGAATAGTTCAACAGGATTTTTAAGTTTCACATTAAATTACTCAACAGAGCGTATATCATATTTGGATGTGAATATCAACAGGCTTAGCAATGGACTGCTTAATACAAATATCCACAGGAAGTTATGTTTCAGGAACACTATTCTACACAGGAGTAGTATGCACCCCAAATATGTATTCGATAATGTGATGAAGGGTCAGGTAATGAGGGCCTCTAGGTTGAATCCCACCAGTGAAGGCTATGAAGATGAACTTAAAGGTCTTAAGGCTAGATTTTCAAAAAGAGGTTATAATGAAGATACATTTGATAGCACAGTTGTAGATGTTCAAAGCCTAAGATATACTAGAGCGAAACCATATTATTCAGAACCTTTACCCACCTCAGCTTTGGATATCCAGTTGAATCCCATGAAAAATAGAATTTCCATGTTTTACACTAAAGATTCAGTGGGTTTGAAGCAGATACTTGAGAGGCACTGGGATTTATTGATGTTAGATAATGATATCAAGGAGATAGTGGGTCCTCGCCCGAGCATCACTTATAAGAATCAACCTAATTTAAGGAGAATTTTATGCAAGCCTAGGAACAGTCTGGCCACAGAGACATCTAGTACACAGCTGTCCAATACTACACCGTGTGGTAGATGCAACCAGTGCATGTTCATTAATGAAACAATGAGTTTCATTCATCCCACCACTCAATGGAGTTATAGTTTTCACACCAGAACATCCTGTAGTAGTTCAAATATCATTTACATGGCAACCTGTGAAGCATGCCAGGCGTTTTACGTTGGTAAAACCAACAGGTCTTTCAGAGAACGTATTAGGGAGCATGTTTACCATATTAGGACAGCATCTGAGGTTAATGCCCTAGCTAAACACCACAAAGAGAAAGGTTCCAACCATACCTTCTCGTTCTTTGTCATCCATAAGATCACTCCCAATAAGAGAGGAGGTGACATCATTAACTTTACCCTGGAGAATGAGACGAAATGGATAATTAGATTAAGGGCTGACATATACCCAGGACTAAATGACAAAGTGCAGGTCAGACCTTTCCTTCGAAAAAGGAGGTTGTTTGTACCCAAGCAGTAGATTTACAACACACCCATTCAGTGCACATTTGCATTTTCTTCTCACCTCATTTATTTATTTTTAGGTTTTTCCACCTTACTCTTTCCCAGTCCCTGTCCTCTCCCCTTCTCCTTGCCCCCCTTCCCCCTCCCTCCTCCCCAGCACCATGCACGCAGGCATGGATTCACCCCTGTCTTGTTTTTTCCACTCCTTTGCTCATTCCTTCATTGGTCTTCACCATCGCTTTTTTCCTCATCTCCCCCCTTTACACCCTCATTCCTCGCCATTCCTTGTCTTTCTCTCCCTTCCCCTCCCTCCCTACTGTGCCTGTTTTCCTTTCCTTTGTTCACCTCTTGTTTCATCATTCCAAGCTGTGTATGCCCAGTTGTTAGGTATTACATATAGTGACCCTTTTTGGTCAGTTGTAGTATGATTTGACCATTTGTCGACATATGACCGGTCTTGGTTGCAAGATGTGTGGCTATGCGGTTGCAAGCGATTCTGTTAGCTGCAATGCATGCACACCTTAGCATTTAGCACACGGTAAGAGTGTAAGCCGTGCCTGGATTGATGGTAACGTATGCGTTCCATTTTCCGATTTTATCCCAGGTGTCCCTTGCCGAGGCTTTATAGAAGTCTTGTTATTGGATGTTTAATGTTTAGATTTGTTGACACACTATGAACCAAACGTATGTATTGTAGATACTTTTTTAACAGGAAGTATATACACTTTTCGAAAAAACCCTTTAAGAAATCGCTTTTCACTATGTTAGCGTGTTTTTTAGATAGTTATGTGTTTTAAATAGGCACGTTTTAATGTTCATAAATCTCGACGGAGTTGAGGTAACAACCCCAGAATCTGCTATTAGTATCAGAGTCCCAAGCATATTTCCCTTTAAGAGTAAGCTGACGTCGTACTTTGAGCGACGCGGTTCAGCGTGTTAACAGTGTAGCTGCTTCTAAAAGGAAGAAGTAGCTTTCCTTACAACGTTAAAGGTTTTTAGGATGGTTATGCATGAGTAAGTATAGGATTAATTCATTTATACATACACTTCCTCTGTTTAGTGTAGGTTAATTCGATATGGAGTCAACTCTTGATACATGTGTATATACTAAGTGTCTTCACACTGTTTATTTGTTGCTCTTATCTTATTAGGACAATGCTGCAGTTTCATTTGAATGTTTTTATTGATGGTTTGTCACATTTTCTTTGCTTTTTTATATTGATGCTGCTGAGATGAAATGATGTTTTTATAGGATGTTTATATAGGATGTTTTTATGGGATTGGTGATTAGCTTTCTGCAAACACGAAGCGGCTAGCTCTGCATGAGTGTTTTGTTGACAAAATCAATTGCCTTACATTTTGAATGTATGTGATGAGTTTTTTAAACCAATGGGGTGAGGGTATGTGTTATATATGTAACTGTTAGAATTTTTACTATTGTATAACAGTCTGAAGAAGCCGCATGGCGAAAGCGCTCACTGTGTATTAAAGGATTTACTGCTCCACATTGCTAGCACTAGCGTGGTGATTTCTACTTGGATTTTCTGGAAGTCTGATTAGTTGGAGTGACTTTGTGAAGGGTTTCCTTTCATTATACAATTCTGTTGGTGTTTACCAGTGAAGTATTTTTTTCAAGGCCGTTTGACACCAGCACTATTGGCTGTTTGGTATACTTCAGATTAACACCTTCATCAGTGGGGAGCAATCAGTCTTTTCTCCACTTCTTCCACTTCAATGAGGTCTGAGTTGGGGGGGTACAAAATAAATGAGTTACTGTTTACCTCTCCTTCCTCCTATAAGGGGCAAATATATTTCTAGCCATGATGCCAGGAATTGGCTGGTTAAACAAGGTAGCTTTACTCTTAGAATGATGAGGTCTGGAAGGTTCATATGCCAAAATGCTCACACCACTTCTGTACCTTTTACCTCCAGGGGACTTGCTTGGGGAGGAGGTGCTGATCCCCTCCATTATACATTTGCACTCTGATTACATCCTACATCAATCTTCCCACTCCCCTGCTCTGGACCTCTTCCTGTCTTACTCGATATGTGATCATCCAGAAAAGCATCAGCTTCCTCAAGAGTTGTAAACACCAAGGCATGGCCATCCAAATCAATGTATAATCTAACTGGCAAACATAAGTCAGATTTCCCTCTAATCCCATTAACTTTTCTAATAGCAGGTACCATACCTCTCTGTTTTATAAACAGTGCTTTGCTATAATCAGGCATCACTCCCACACAAGCAACAGTGATTGTAAAGTCAGCTCCCAACTCTCTGCTTCTCCAGAGGATGAATTCTCAGTAGTTGCAGTCTAAATAATACACAGTCATATACGCTGGCACCCCAGGGATGCATACTTCAACCAGAATTTTATAAGTATATTCTGTCACTAGATGTAACGCCTCTATTAACTGTTATTTCATGTAGTGAAGTAGATCAGTACCTTTTTTCAGTTTGGAAACCTGATAAACAGGAGATTATTGCATTGACAATGGTTCTCTGAATTATCAGTCATTAAGTCTAAGCTGTGCGTTTTATTCTATAGTTCAGAGATCCAGGCCCTATGCACTGACAGTACCTTCTTTTATGTAGTGATTTAACAGGCATGTTGGGTTAATGCAGCAGTGACCTCTTGCAGTATTTTGTCTTGCTTTGAGCAAGCCTCCTTGATTTGTCCTGCAAGATGACTTAGGTCAGCATGGATAAATTGCCCAGGGCTTTAGCCACATTATCTGGACCATTACAGTTAGTATTCCCTTCTGTCACCATTTACACCCATTGGATTGTGAAGTATCCACACAGAGTATCCTAGATAAGGGTTATCTAATCGAAGGAAGGACTCTGAGGAAACTTGGAGCTATAATATATAACATTAAGTATCCTGTTTTTTGTTTATTGTGTTCTTTATTTCTTTGTTATTTATAACACTTTGTGCACTGTGTATTTTTTTAGCTAGTTTCACTGTGTGTGAGGTATTAACTGGAAATTGTCCACTTTTATTAAGCATCTGTTGGGTTGTTTGTTTCTGAAATCTTGTTGCAGTTAAACTCTTTTTTCTAGAGGCTGCTTTAGCTGTTTAAAACTTTCATTTAAAGGCTCACTGCTGCTTTGCAGCTGTGAGAAACATTTCTGCAGTTTGTTCAAAGTAGTGGGGATATTTGTAGCATTTCCATATTCAGGCTTGTATTTGGGCCTAGTGTTTGTGGAGGCTGTGTGTCTGAGCACATATTCAGGGACATCTTGGTTTAGCCAAAGCCATCAGGCATTTCAGTGAGAGAGAATTGTTTGAGGTCATTGGCTGACTGAGGTCACCTGGACTACAGCTTAGACTAAGCAACTCATTGGTTCTTTTGAGATTTCTTTCTTAAAAGCTGTCTCAGGTTTCAACCTTCTGTTACCTAAGAAGTTCAGTTGTGAAAAAAAATATATATATCTGCTTTTACTGTATTTGTGTTTCTTCCTGCTTTATTTTGCTTTTGCGTCATCTTAAAAGTACTCAATTGTATTTATTACTGCTTGGTGTAACTCACTCTAAGCCTTTTAGTTTAAGCACTTGGACTTCAGAACAGTTGTTTTACATTAAGAAGGTTTGTGGTCTGCACTGTAGTGGCAGAATGGGTAGCTTACATCCTTCTAAGTTGGGAACTGCTGATTGAGGGCTCAGTGTCTGTTATTCTAAAAGTGTATTAATTCTGGTTTAAGCACTTGGGCTTCAGGCCAGTTATTTTACATTAAGAGGGTTCATGGTCTGCACTCTTGTGGGAGAAGAGGCTGGACTCTGCCCTTCTTAGCTGGGAATTTCTGGTTAAAGGCTTATAGTGCCTGCATATTTGAACTGCTTATTACTGAAATTGGTACACCTTGTTTGCTGTAGCATAGACTAGATCCAGGCCTGCTGAATCTAGCTTTGTTTGTATAACTTGAGCACTAATCCAGGCATTCTTTAAAGTATTCAGTTGTATTTATTACTGCTTGGTAGTAACTTGATTAAAGTGTAGCTATCATTCTAAGTCTTTTGGATTAAGCACTTGGGCTTCAGACCAGTTGTTTTACATTAGGAATGTTTGTGGCCTGCACTGTGGTGGCAGGACAGGTAGCTTACATCCTTCTAAGTTGGGAACTGCTGATTGAGGACTCAGTGTCTGTTATTCTAAAAGTGTATTAGTTCTGGTTTAAGCACTTGGGCTTCAGGCCAGTTATTTTACATTGAGAAGGTTCGTGGTCTGCACTCTTGTGGGAGGAGAGGCTGAACTCTGCCCTTCTGAGCTGGGAATTTCTGGTTAAAGGCTTATAGTGCCTACATATTTGAACTGTTTCTTACTGAAATTGGTACATCTTGTTTGCTGTAGCATAGACTAAATCCAGGCCTGCTGAATCTAGCTTTGTTTGTATGCTTGTTGTTTGTTTGCTTGTTATTTCCCTGAAACGCTAATTCCACCTAAAACGCGGCTTTTCAGCGCTTCTGTGGATCCCTAGTGATATCTGCATTGCTTACTGTACTTATTTCCTTGTTTCACTTAAAGGAAAGTTACTATTTGTCATTTTTGCATTTAAGTTACCTGTAACACATTGCATTTGAGTTACCTGGCACTTGCTCACTAAAGCAATTATATAAGTCAGCACTAAAAAATTAAAAGCACTACACCCTCACAAACTTCCCTTGAGTACCTTGTTCCCCATTGGCCCTTTTTTTCAATTATAAAGGAATTCCCAATACTATTCTAGCATGTCCAAATGTCAGTTGTCAATCTCCTCTCCGGTCCAGCTGGTGAATCTGGGAATCTTGAGGCAATGTTACAACTGCCTCATGTACACACACAACCCTCTCCTCCTCCCAACAAATTCCAGCACATGTGAGAGATGCAACCATATAGCCAAACTGGAGGCTAATCTCTCTCAACTCAGTACTGGCATAACCAGTCAGGAGGAGAAGGAAACCACACTCACTACAATTCCAGTCTCACAAAGACCTACCACGACAGCAAACCAAACACATAAACACACAAAAACATACTCGGAGGCTCTAAATAAAAATCTGCCTAAGCAGCAGAGACCTCCAAAGCAGACACCCAAGCAACCGCTACCCCAAAACAAAACACATGCAACACATAGCTCACAAAGCCAGTGTGCCGAACAGTCACAGTCCTTAAGGCTAAACAACACACCTGATACACTTGTAATAGGTGACTCTATCGTCAGGCACACTGACGTCCCACTCACCAGGCTGAACAAGGAGAAGGTCACAGTGAGCTGCCTGTCGGGTGCTAGGATCCGCCACATAACACAAGCACTCAGGTCACTCCAAGGCAAGTACAAATATGACTCAGTCATTGTCCATGCTGGTGTGAATGACCTGAGACGTACCTCCCTGGACTACATGAAAAGAGACATAGAGGAGCTCTCTGAGCATGTAGCCCAGGCCGGTATGACCCTGACCTTGAGTAGCATCTTACCCTCACCAAGAATGATGCCACAATATGAAGACAAGATGATCAATTTCAGCAATTGGCTTAAGTATTGGTGTCATTCAAAGGGGATCCAGTGCCTGTCAGCCTGGGATGACATGCTCGACAAGCCACGATGCTTCGCTAGGGACGGCTTGCACCTGTCACCCCTGGGCTTTCGGATATTGGCAAAGGCTCTTGCTACCCCCATAGTGCCTTTTTTAGGCAAGGCTCAAAAGAAAAACCCACCTCCATAGGTATCACAAGGGATAAGAAACTAAGAGTAATGCTACTCAATGCCAGAAGTCTAAACCTCAAGATGCATGCACTCGAAACTCTCCTTAGCATGGAGAACATTGATATCTGTGCAGTAACAGAAACCTGGTTCAAGGCTCCCGAGAGCACCCCAGCACTACCAGGTTATACCTCATACCATGCTTTTCGGCCCCAAAACTTGGACTGAGCCACAGAAGGAGGGGGGAGTATCAATATTCGTCAAAGATACTCACACCTCCAGGTTGGTGGCACAGCACGAAGCATCAGAGGCTATCCATGTGCAACTAACAGTGGGCAAAACTCCCTTCCAGTTTATAGCCTGCTACAGACCACCCTCCCAAACCCAGGAACCCCACTCGGCCTTCCTGAGAACACTGGAAAATATGAAGGTCTCTCCAAACACTATTATATTGAGCGACTTCAACTACCCAAACATAGACTGGGAGCATTACTCTAGCTCCAACACCCTAGCCCAAAGGTTCCTAGAATTTATAAACTCAAATGCTATGGAACAACTTGTTACCACTCCCACAAGAGGGGAAAACATACTGGACCTGATCATCACCAACATGGGGACTCTATGCTCCAGACCAGAAGTGCATCCCTCACTGGTAAGATCAGACCATAAACTAATCTCACTGGATATTCACATCCCGACCCCACCTCCTGCCCAGAAAACCACAGTGAAAAACTTCTCTAAAGCAAATTTCACACTCCTCAAAACCAAGGTGGAATCCTTCAAAGCCCCCGGGCCTGTGGAAAATATGGCCCAGACCGCAGAATCCTTTATAAATGCATTCTATGAACACCTTCAGGAATGCATGGATCATGCAATCCCAAATAAAACCAAGACCCAGTCCTCTAAAGGCAGACGTCCTGTCTGGTGGACCCCAGCCATAAACAAACTATACAATAGAAGGAGGAAACTACTACATGATAGAGCAAAATCCCAAAAAGGGAAGGCATCTCTGATCAGTATTAGCAAAAAACTATGAGCACTCATAAAATCATCTAAGGCCAGCTTCAAGAGAAAAATTGCACAGGACACTAAGGATAATCACAAGGCTTTCTTTAGTTATGTTAGGAACCTGGGTGGGAATTCCCAGATATGCTCAGAATTAGTCCAAAATGACAAAAAATACACCGAACCCACAGACATTGCCAACATCCTAACTGACAGGTTCAGCACAAACTTCTCCCCCCCCTCCCCACCAAAAGGTCAAATATCTATCCCAGCAGAGTGCTGTCCCCCTGACATTTCAGATGCTCAGGTAAGAGCCGCGCTCTCCAAAGCAAAAAACACAGCATCAATGGGACCAGACGGTGTCCCGGGCTGCATCCTACATGAACTCCAAGAAGAGCTAAACCCAAACATAAAACTACTGTTCAATCTCAGCCTTACTACAGGATATGTACCCAAAGAGTGGCGTACAGCAACAGTGGTCCATCTCCACAAAGGTGGTGCCTCAACAGATCCTGGAAACTATCGCCCCATAAGCCTGACTAGCTTGGTCTGCAAAGCTATGGAAAGGATCATCATGGACCTCATAAATAAAGATATTGGGGATATACAGACACTGGATCCTATCCAGTTCTGCTTTGTTAAGGGCAGATCCTGCCTCTTAAACCTGGTCGATTTCTTTGAAACAGTCACCAAGGCCATTGACGAGGGGAAGGTAGTCCACACAGCCTACCTGGACCTCGCAAAAGCCTTCGATACAATACCCTACTCGGGCATTATAGATAAGGTCACCAGCTTAAATATAAACCCCTATGTCACTAGATGGGTTGCAAACTGGCTCAAGGACAGAACCCACATGGTTAGAATTGCTGGAGCCATGTCAGACTCCAAACCAGTTACAAGTGGCATCCCACAAGGCTCAGTCCTGGGACCTCTCTTATTCGGTATATATTTCTCGGAGGTACAGGCCAACACAGAAGGACTGTGGCTGACCAAGTTCGCAGATGACTGCAAACTGGGTGCCATAATCGACTCTCCAGCTGACACAAGCATCCTCCAACAGGGCCTCATAGAAACAGACAACTGGTGCCAGAGCCATGGCCTCAAGCTAAATGCCAGCAAAAACAAAGTGCCCACAAATTACCACATAGGTGGTAATCCATTAAGTACAGAAGAAGTAATTAGGGACCTGGGGACCCAAGTTGATAGCAATCTCTCATTTGACAACCACATGGCCAAAGTGGTTAGAAAAACATTTTATATAGCCCAGCTAATCATGAAGGGATTCACATCTAGATCAGAGGAGGTCATTGTGCCTCTTTACTCATCCCTCATCAGGCCCATAATTGAGTACAATGCCCCTTTTGGTATGTAACTTACCAGACACCTGCAGCAACTGGAAAGACCCCAAAAGTACATCACCAAGAGGATCAAAGGGCTCAAACAGATGCCATATGCTGCCCGGTTAAAGAAACTCCAGCTCTACTCAGTGGCATACCACCTGCTCAGAGGCGATCTGTGCCTGACGTATAAGCCATGTCAAACCCGGAATTAATGGACATGCTGCACCTCAGAAAATTCAAATCCCATCGAGCTACGCACTCGAGAGACTTGAACCTCAGCACTGAAATAAATAGGACATGCTGGTGGGACAGATTCATAACCCAGAGGCTCCCTTCACTCTGGAATAAAATCCCAGTCCAGGTTAGGCAGAGTTCCTCATTGACTCTCTTCAAGAGGAATCTTGATGAGTGGATGGGAGATCGTAGGTTTACTCCAGGTATCACTTCTGTGTCACTGTTAGACAGAGGCACAGTATACTAACCTCGAAAAAGGGCATAGCAAAATTAATTTAAAATGGGTGGCGAAAGCCAAACACACTCTGGCTAGGCTTATAAATGCCATAGGGCAGATAGTCTAGTATGAACCTATGACCCTTTGAAGTTATAATCAACCCAGGACCTTGTCAATACAGAAGTACCCTCTAAGATCAATATATATTCATAAAGAGTAGCCTTGAGAATAATCACTCCAAGTAATCAATGCTAAAAGAAGTCTCCCTATGTGATGGTACTGTAGTGAGTTTGCTCATGTACATTTCACTGAAACTTACTTTCGATCTGTAAACATAGATCCATACATATATATATATATATATATATATATATATATATATATATATATATATATATATATATTAGTAGAAAGAAAAACTTCGGACTCAGCACGACAATAAAATAAAATTGAGAATTTATTTGGTAAGCGCTTTCGCGTACTTTTCAGTACGCTTCCTCAGACCGTAAAAACAGTAACACAGCTATGCACTCTTATATAGCAGCAACAGAAGCAATAATTGATTGAAGCAATAAGCTTAATAAGCAATTAATTAAAAATGAGTAAAAAATGCTAACTTAAAGATACATTGAAATTAAAGACAAATATTCATCAACAGAGCAACTATAAAAACAGTGATGGAAACTAATAATGCTGACATAAAGTATGTGCATACATAGTAAAAAAGCCTAATTACTACAAATTCATATTGAAACATCTCAAAACATTTATTAATCTAAAAGTACGTATAAGAAATATGTATATATATTTAAATGAATGCATATGCAATAAGTTAATGAATGGTATATGAGAAATTTTTGCATATAAAAAACACATACATAGAATATGGCTATATGGCAAAAAGAGTATCAGAGATGCCATAATTCAACATATAGAATGAGAATGAAGCAGAATAACCTGAACGTATAATTAAAACATACATTTACTAGTCAAAAAAATAAACCTAAGTGAAGCTATAAACCTACAGGTCAAACCATAGGTAACTAAAGGGGGGAATAGCCTCATATAGGAAACGTACTTATAAAATAGTGTGAAGTCAAGAATTCAGTAAAAATGTTCCACCTAGAGCTCATCTGCGTGTATTAAGGTAAGGTTTTATAGAGACATAGAGGTTTAGGCCTGGGGGATAATGCCCTTTTAACCTCAGTATCCATTTAAGTTCCTTTAATTCCAATAGATTCTGGTAGTCTCCACCTCTAGCATTGGGTTCTACAATTTCTAGTACCCTAAACACAAAGGAATGACTAGAAAAACATTGCACATGTTTAGCCAAAGCGTTTAGTTCATTCATTTTCTTTATATCATAGGTATGATTGTAAATCCTATTCTTTAGCTTGCGTTTCGTGAGGCCTATATAAAATGCAGGGCAATGTACACACGTAGCTAAATAAACTAATCCTGAACTATCACAGGTAGCTAAAAACCTAGGTTTGAAAGTATATTTTATTTCTGGATGTACGAATGTTTGTTCTTTAGTGATGAACTTACAATAACTGCAATGTTTGCAGGGGAAAGTACCCAATGCTGCATGAGATTGCGGTTTGATGGAAACTGGCCTATCACAGAGCAACCTTTTGAGGTTTTTGTTGTTCCTATATGTAAAATGAGGAGCATTTCCTACCAGTTGTCGTGTGAAGGCATCTGTCATAAGCACCTTCCAATTGTTATTTATTATCTCTCTAACGTTACAACTATCATTAGTATAGGTTGTAACGAAACTTAACCTTCCAGAGGAAAGAGAAACATTATTAGTATCTGTGATATGGGGGTAAGCATGTGTAATACACGCTGGTGACTCTACATCTTTTAGCAATTGCGCCCTAACTGTTCTTACTAAATTGGCATCATATTGTCTGTCTAAGAATAGGCGTTCCAGTTTATCCGCCTCTAAAGTCAAGTCTATTGGATCTTTACAAATTTTTAGAAGCCTGATAAACTGACTTTTAACTATGCCCTTATATACATGGCGTGGGTGCATGCTATCATAGCGTAGTATGGTATTCCTCCAACAGGTCTTTCTAAACAGAGTAGAGTTTAAGTGGCCATTCCTTATATCCAAGGTTACATCCAGAAAATTCACTGGGTCAAATGAAGTCTGTGCTGTGAATTTTAGGAAGGTAGTGGTGGTTTCCAGGTAACTTTTAAAAGTAAGGAACTCTTCTAAAAACCCTTCCCAAATCAATAGGATATCGTCAACAAAACGATAATAGGCTATAACTTTCTTAAAAAGAGGATGAGTGAAGACATAGTCCTTCTCCCATTTGTACATTACTAAGTTTGCATACGTGTTTGCACAAGGGGTGCCCATAGCTACCCCTGAGGTCTGTAGATATAGGCACCCCCCAAAGGCAAACACGTTGTTACACAAAACTAGATCTAATAATTGACAAATTAAAATAACATCATTCCTTTTCACTTGTTGGAAAGCTGATAACAGTTCTCTCACAGCTTGTATCCCCTCAGCATTGGGTATGGACGTAAATAAACTATTTACGTCCATAGTAACTAAAAGGTGTTTTCCTTTTACCAATGTTTTATCAATGGAGTTAAAGGACTCCAGAAGTTGATAGGTGTCTTTAAGTATACTGGGAATATCATTAATTAAAGGTCTCATAGTTTTCTCCAGATATATAGAAATATTTTCAGTTGCCCATTTCTCGCTAGCTACAATGGGTCTTAGTGGTGGAGGAGAAACACCTTTGTGCATTTTTGGTAGTCCTTTAATTAAAGGCACCTGTGGATTATCTACCGTAAAAAACTCATGCAAAACTTGTGGTATTTGACCACACATGAGTAGATCGTATAGCTCATCTTTGATCCCAGCTATGATACCTGCCATTCTCGCTGTATCTATTTCCAAATAAGTGGATTCATCTCTTAACATATCCAACATCAAAGACTGATAGATCATACTATCAAAAACGGCTACCCCTCCTCCCTTATCTACGGGCCTAAAAGTTAGAGAAGGATTATGAGTCAGAGTAAACAAGGAATTTTGTAATTCTTTGGTCATGTTAAAATACATACATTTTTTCTTGGTGCTAGTACAATAATCATAAATGTCCTTCTCACAAAGTTTAACAAACAGTTCAACATGCGCCGGTAGTATAGGAGAAAAGGAACTTTTCCTTTTAAACATAGTTACTTCATTAGCTGAACTACTGTCTTTGTCAAGTTTTGATTTAAAGAATATCTTTAACGCTATAGCGCGTCCAAACAATCTAAGGTCCATCAATAATTCATGGAGAAGGCTTCCCTGAGAGGGTACAAACATCAGCCCTCTGTTGAGTAACTCTTTGTCATATGCAGACAAAACATACCTTGACATGTTGAAAAAAAGCTGAGTCTCTATGGTTTCTGTCGCCTTCTCTGAAAGACTACATTCTCCTCCAATAACTTGCGTTTTCTGTGGCTCCAACTGTTTCGTTGTTCTCTCGGTGGAGCAGAGTTCCTTATCGGATACGGCAAAAAAGGGGGGATGTATGAGCTGTTTTTTGGTACCGCTCCTAAATCCCTATATATATGGATTCACTTTAGAAGCTCGAAATACTGAAATATCGAAATTCAGTATTTCGAGCCCATAAAGTGGAATTATGAAAAGAGCGAAACCTCAGAAGCACGAAATTCAAAATCTCACATACCGGAGGTTTTGAATTAGCGCTTCTGGTGTTTCACTGTGGTTATGGATTTAGGTAAGTGCTGATGTGTTAAGGGTTTTGGGTAGGGGCTGTAGTGTGTGTTAGTGTGTTTTGTTGCTGTGATATGTGTGTGCGAGGGTGATATAGCTTGTGTGGTGGTTTGTGTGTTTTTGTGTGTAGTGCGACCTCAGAGTTAAACTATTTAAGTAGGGGGGGTGTGGTGGGTGCAGCCCCCCACATGGGGGTGCAGGGGGACTTGCCCCTCTGCTTTCATGTAGTACAGAGCTTGTCTGTGTGTGTGGGGAGGAAAGTGTGTGTTTGTGGAGAACAGAAGCGCTAATTCAAAATCACCGGTATGCAAGATTTTGAATTTCGCGCTTCTGAGATTTCGTTCTTGTTAGGTTACGACTTTATAGCCTAGACATACTGAATTTTGACATTTCAGTATTTTGAGGATATAAAGTGAATCCATATATACACACACACACATATATATATATATATATATATATATATATATTTTGTTTTATATATATATATATATATATATATATATATATATATATATACACACACACACACACACACACACACACACACACACATATATATATATATATATATATATATATATATATATATATACATGTTGTTGTTGTCTTTTGGCTTTTCCCGGTTAGGGGTCACCACAGCAGAACTCCGGTCCGCTAATGATTGGCAGTAGAGTTTCACGAATGCCGAGGTGCCAGCTCGACGTCCAACGTTCAATGATTTATGCATGTCATTTGAATGCCCACCCAACAGCGGGGAGGACATGCAGATATATATATATATATATCTATAGGTGCAAGTCACTTCATCTATGACTCATTTAGTCTAAACTAAATATTTTAAAAATTTGATCTAAGTGCAATTATTTCAGTTCAATAAAAACACATCTTCCTTTCAGGGTGTAGTGCCTATCACATCTTCAGACCTAGTGGCAATTGTGGGAGAGTATCAGTATTTGTTAAGGACAGTATAATTTCATGACAGATTCCTTGGGACACCATATCGGAACTCTTAGATGTTCAAATCACAATAAACAAGACTAATTACAACTTCACAGCTAGTTACAGAACACTTTCTTTGTCCTCATTTGAGCATGAAAGCTTCCTAAACGCATTAACTGAAATCCCCATTAAACCCAATGCTTTCTACTGGGAGATATCAACTATCAAAAATAAATTGATTGACCTATACTGACAGTGAGTGGCATGTCCACCACTTTCTTTACATTATAAATGCAAACTCCTTAGGTAACCAGTTTCCTTTCTCTAGTCCTCACAAATAGGACCACTTCCTGCACACCTTCATATGCTTCCCTTGTTAAACCAGACCTTAAGTTAGTGACCTTTCCTTTAAATCTGGTCGTATTTCGGTACTTCCCCTCTAAATACATTCGTGTTTAGCTACTTTCAAAAGCAAACTTTCTTCAGTCACTTGATGACCTAAACAGTTTCTGTGGTAATCCGCCTCTAATGGGTTCTGGTGCTGTAGCTGCTGCCTGTGCCTCTGACGTCTACTCCTATTTAAATAATTGCACTAAACATAATGTGAAACTTAAAAACAAACAATTGTGAGGGGAATACCCATATAAATTATTTATATAGCAAGAGAAAGTAATTGCTTAATGCTTATAAGAGGTCTCATTCTACCAACCTTGAGAACACACTTAAGCAAACTATCAAAGAGCTTAAAGGATACATTAGGGGCTTAAAGGTGAGTAAAAGAAAGACAAAAATAACTGAAAATCTTTTTTTAACTATGTCAGGAAGTTAAGAATTAACACTGAACAATATTCCATGTTAGTCCAAAATTATACTGCTGACTCAAAGCAAATGCCTAATATCGTAGCTAACAATTTAAGTGCAACTTTTACTCCACCTGCAATTATAGGTATTTCACAGGTTCCTCAATCCCAGTCACCCATAGATTCATAGGTTCATAGATTAGTACTAAGCTTACTGCCCTTTTAAGCTTAGCTAATTATCACTTGTCAGACTCAATCCCCACAACTTGTGTTTGTAAGGCAAACACCTTAACCATTTTGCCAACTTGTGTTTGTAAGGCAAACACCTTAACCATTTTGCCACCCTCCCAACCCACCCCCTTTAATTACTGTGCAACAAGGCCTCTTAGTCCTCTCAAGACCTATGAACCCATCATCTATGAGTTGCTTGTCTATTATTGCCAAATACGGCCTATTTGAATGGCTATTTAATCTCTTTAATCTAAGTCTCTTCAATGGTTACTTTCCTTAAACCTAGAAACTTACCATTGTAATGACATTATACAAGAGTGGCCCAACCTCAGACCCTGGTCACTACAGACCCATTAATGTTACTAGCCTGATGGTAAAGCTATGGAGTATGTTATCTCAGACCTCATTACTATTGACATTGAAAATGTTTTAAACCTGGATCCTAATCAATTTGGATTTGTCAAAAGAATATTCTGCCCTTTTAACCTCATTCATTTCTTTGAAAAAGTAACTGAAGACGTGGATAGCAGATTTGCGGTGCATACAATATGGACATGTTCAAGACATTTGACACTATTTCCCATGAAGGCATTTTTGTCAAGGTTGTAAATCTTAATATACATCGTTATATTCTGTGGTGTATAGGTAATGGGTTGTCTGACAGAGTTGGAGATGCCACTTCAGAAAGAAAAAAGTTACCAGTGGTGCACCACAGGACTCAGTGCTGGGCCATCTCCTATTTCACATCTGTTTCTCTGACCATTAGGCCAGTGCTTCCAGCCTATGATTATCTAGGTTTTAAGATAACTGGGAACTGGGTGTTGTTATTTTATCATCCACTGAGTCACAATTGCTCCAACATGTGTTAGATCATGTTAACAACTGGTGTAAGGACAATGGACTCATATTAAATATAAAAACAATGTAGCATATTTCATTTCATAGGCTCATAAGTAAAACATTTTCACATAAAAACATAGGTGACACACCCCTCCAGTTTGACACTATCATAAGAGATCTAGGCACTCTTGTTGTTAATTCTTTACTGTGTGGCCGTCATGTCTCCACAGAAGTTTAGAAAGTCTTCTATCTGTCTATCTAATTTTCAAAGCCATCTTCAACAGATTACTGAATATAAAGCACCTTTTGACATGCATTTGTCTAAACATGTCATTCAGCTTGAGGGACCACAGAGGTTCATAACTAAAATGATTAGTGGCCTCACAAATCTTAGTTATCAAGCCAGACTGGTAGGCCTCTCTCTTTGCCCAAGCCTCTGTGGAGATCTGTGTCTAGCTTTTTGAGCCACGTAAAAGCTCAACCTCTCTGACCTCCTATTCTTTCACAGAACAAGTAATATCTCAACTATACGATTAACGGCGCTTAACCTTCATCAGCAAATAAGTCATATTGGTATGATAAATTTGTATCCCAACTTATCCCTCACCTCTGGAACAAACTTCCACTACACATCAAACAAAGTAGCACATTTGTCACCTTCTTCAAGGTAAGTATAGGTCATTTGATGGGCAGTCTTCAGTTCTCCTCTAACCTATCTTATCTTGTCTTCCATGAGACTGGAGGGAAGTCTTGAATTTTTTTGGCTTGTAATGGACTGCACACTGTTTTCCTGTTATTTGCCTTTGAACTTATAAACCCAAGGCACATTTAGTATAGGATGCATTTGGTCTAATTACATTTGACTGAAAAGTGTAGCAAGCTGTTGAGAAGTAATGTGTAGATTAGGGTGTTCGGGTGCTAAGAATTACAAGGTAATTTAGTGTAGTGCACCATTTGACCTTGAATAGTGATCAACCCCATGTGTCTACATTAGAAGAATTCACTGTGTGCAGTGTCCTTTCTTTTCTCTGTGGTTGTGCAGTTGTGGAGTTAGTATATTTAATTTAGGGGTGTGGTGGTGCACTGGGGCTTGTCTCTTGCAAAAAAAAGGTTTGAAGGAATATTTTATGTGTATGAGGTGTTGGATGCAATGTGATTAGACTTAAATGTATTTTGCATGAAATGTGTTTCAGATTAAATTTTAAAAAATGTTGTGATTAGATGAAATGTAATACATCTATAGATGGATGGATGTTGTGTGTGTACAAAAACCCATGAATATACACAGATACACACACACACACACACACACACACACACACACACACACACACACACATGCATGCAGACACACACACACACACACACACACACACACACACACACACACACACACACACACACACACACACACACACACACACACACACACACACACCTGCATTGTATCAAGACCAATTTCTGTACAGCATCAATAAGTTTAAAGGGGTATTTCTTTGTATTCAAATGTAATTTGACCAAATAAAGTAGACCCATATATATATATATATATATATATATATATATATATATATATATAGTTTCAATTCATAATCTCGAATTACTGAAATCTTGAAATTCAGTAATCCGAGACTATGAAGTCAAACCATTCACAACACCGTAACTCACAATCCCGAATCACACAATCACAAACATACATACCCCATAAACCACTTAACTTACACATCATTCCACCCACAGCACACAAACCACACAACCCTACACTACATATAAGCAGGGGCAAGCCCTGCACCCCCCCTACTTATATATACCAACTCCGAGGTCGCACATAACATAAAAAAAAAAACACATGCCACACCATCCTCTACTTGCTCGCACACAAACATGCATCACACATACATAAACAGCAACAAATCCAACACTCCCACTTACACCTCCCTACCCTTAACCACCCACACAACGTACAAACACACACACACACACACACACACACACACACACACACACACACACACACACACACACAAACACACACACACACACTCACTTACTTGCAAATTCAGGCACCATAGCACTACACGCGATGTACCAGAAATGCATAAGTGCGGATTTGAGATATTTGAATTCGCTCTTATGCACTTTTGGCATTCTGGTTTTCAGCTTCATGGTCTCGGGTTACTGAATTTCAAGATTTCAATATCTGAGATTATGAAGTGAAACTATATATATATATATATATATATATATATATATATATATATATATATATATATATATAGTTATATATACATATATATTATCTGGGTCTATTCCATATGACTGAACTGCCCTAATGTCGAATATAAAACATTGACAAAATAAGCTCGATCGTACACAATTGTGAATAAAAATGAAAACAATGATATCAAGAGAGGAAAACAATTTCCTTTCCCAATATTAAATTTAAACCCCTTCCCATAACACTATTCTGAAATTTGTCTGAACAGTGGCAGTGCTATGGGAAGGTTGTGATGGTGTTAAGGTGTAGGGTTAGCATTGGGGAAGGGGCAGCATTAGGGTTAAGGTCAGTACCCATTACTAAAAAGGGCAGGGGGGTCTCAGATTTAATTAAAATAAAGCAGGTTTTGAAAGGAATAATGGTCTTCAATCTAAAATATAGTTATTTGTAGATGACATTCAACTGTCAGTAGGTGATATTAATAAATCAATTATTGAAATTATAAAGAAATTGATCAGTTTAAATTAATTTCTTCAAATGGTATTAATCAAAACAAATCTGAGACTATTTTGATCAATGAATTTGTGAATCTTATTTTCAAAAAACAAATATAAATGTGATTGGGAGAAAAATATTAAATACTTAGTAACAGCTTTTCATTCAAATATTAGTCAAATATTAATTTTACTAAGATTTTAATTAAATAATTTCTTTAATTCAAGAATGTAAAATGTAATTCTTTACATCTGTAGAAAGGCTTGATGCTTATTCCAATGTCTGTCCTACCTAAAATACTTTGCATGTTATAATCAATAGCTATTTTGAAACAGTATTACTTTCATTTTATGGCATCCAATAAAGCCAAGAGTTTTGTATTAAAATCATATAAGGACATGGGCAAATGGAGGACAAAGTTTTCCAGATTTAGAATCATACTCCTTCTCCACAGTTTTAAATATGTTTGTTATGGCTGGATCCTTATTAAAGTCAATGGAAACATTTGCATGAGCAAATAATAGTAAATCCATATAGTCACAATGATCCAAGAAATTGCAAAACTATAAATAGCAAACTCTAATGGTTATTAAAAATTATATGGGAAGAAATGCAATGATAAAATTGGATCCAAAGTACCTGACTACACTGAATATTTTTAGAAATTATTTGTTTATATCTCTGTGTTTAAAACATTATAATATTCCCAGTTGCATTTATAAGAGGATATACAGAATGTCAAAACCTTACTAATATTTCACTTATAAAGAAAAATATAATATTTTGGCATGCTTGTTTAGTTTTAAGACATCAACATGTAGTAAATCAGAAAATTCTAAGTGCAGGAGATATGCTAAAACAATTAAAGATGACTAAATACATATATTTGTGGATTGAAAAAAATGATAAAGATTGGAATAATATAAATAACTTCTTTAAGGGACTATGGGCAGATATGTCCAATTTTACAAGTGCAACAATTTTAGCAAATGCTCAGATTCCATCTGTTATAAGTAGAAATAAATACTACAAGTTTAGGAGACCAAAGAGAAGGAAGGCATAGGTTCTGCTAAGCCTTACTCTGACGATTGGGTCAGGGTAATATCTCCAAGAAAAGCAACTCTATGGGAATATTTCCCAAATGCCATATTTTGCTTAAAGAACATCTGTCATAAGTTCATTGATTGTATAGATATTGCTTTTCAGATGGCTATACCTATCTTTCTGTGCCTGAATCATGATTTCCCTTTTCCTTTCTTTAAGTCTATATGCCAATAACTTCAGATCCGAGAAACCTTTAGCCCAGCAAAGGCTCTTCCATTAATCCCACCTACTGACCAGGGAATTGAAATGGACCACTCTATACTATTATTATGCTTAACAGATCTGGAGTTGCCATCCTGACTCTTGTATTTTTCTCAAGTTGTGCATTACTAACTTCAAGTACCTTATTTCCACCCAAAAGTCTAACTTCTCCTTCATTAGTAAAGATCCACTAATCTTTTGTATCTCTCCCTAAAATTCCAATCATGTAGATGTCCAACACCATGCCTGTGCCTGGTTATCCTTCAAAAACTTTTGGATGAATGTATTACATCAGTACTTCTTATTCAGTAAAAGTATCAAACCTCCAAAGAAGTTTGCAAACTGTAAAATTCAATCTCCAATTTCTAGACATATCCTGGAGTGGCCTGAATGAGTTCCAGTTTTATGCTTAATCTAATTTATATATAGGAATTTTAACCACACTCAGGAATAGATAATCAAGCCTGCTGGCAGATGAAATGATTTGCGCAAGGAAAATAAAATCCCATAAGTCAAGATGGAAGGCCTCTAACAGTCCATCAACACACAATAATTAAGATTTTTTTGGCCTTTAAAGTCTTATTTATCCTTTCCATCCGGTTCCCCTTTTATTCACAGTAGGATCCAGGGTCCGGTTAAAATCCCCCCATGTATCAAATACTTCATTGTACTAGTTCTAAAATGGCTGTCAAAAACTCCCCAATAGAGTTAGGGGTATCCTGAATTGATCCATATAAACATTCCATGTTAATGGCATGGTCCTGCTTTTTTGAGTCTAATAACAAACCATAGGCCTTGCTTATCAATCTGAGCAAATCCAGTTTACAATTCAATAATATCCCTCTTTTCAATGACTGGCCACAGCTAAAAACAAACCATCCTTTGCAATGCTTCATGATTAATTGACAATATTTCTTTTTAAGCTTAGTTTCTTGCAAAAAGCTTACATGTGACTTAAGTCGAACAATTTTAGTGAAACATTCAATGCATTTATAAAGAATGGCAATGCCTTTCACATTCCATGAAAGAATTCTAATAAAGTCTGCAGAATGACAGGTTTGGGCTGTATCTGTGGACTGACCCAACATTACACTATTAGACATAGAATGCAACATTATACTATTAGACGTATAAACAGAATGCAACATTACACTATTAGACATATAAACAGAATTCAATGGCATAACTACAACAAAGAACAGTATTGATATAACCAGTAGTAGTGCTACAATACACTGAGAACAAAGACTACAGCTAAAGGTCCCCAGAGAATTTAGAGAGGAACCAAGCAAAAACATAAATCAAGGTATTACTCCCTCGAGGCAGTTTCTACAATAGCCTATTGCTTTAGGGAAGAATACCCAAAATGGGACTCACAAATTAGGAGAAAAGAGAAAAAGGTTTCTTCCAATGATTAACTTATATAGGTCTATTTCAGGAGTCATACTTCAGATTAACACCTTCATCAATGGGGAGCAATCAGTCTTTTCTCCACTTCTTCCACTTCAATGAGGTCTGAGTTGGGGGTACAAAATAAATGAGTTACTGTTTACCTCTCCTTCCTCCTATAAGGGGCAAATATATTTCTAGCCATGATGCCAGGAATTGGCTGGTTAAATAAGGTAGCTTTACTCTTAGAATGATTAGGTCTGGAGGGTTCATATGCCAAAATGCTCACACCACTTCTGTACCTTTTACCTCCAGGGGACTTGCTTGGGGAGGAGGTGCTGATCCCCTCCATTATACATTTGCACTCTGATTACATCCTACATCAATCTTCCCACTCCCCTGCTCTGGACCTCTTCCTGTCTTACTCGATATGTGATCATCCAGAAAAGCATCAGCTTCCTCAAGAGTTGTAAACACCAAGGCATGGCCATCCAAATCAATGTATAATCTAACTGGCAAACATAAGTCAGACTTCCCTCTAATCCCATTAGCTTTTCTAATAGCAGGTACCATACCTCTCTGTTTTATAAACAGTGCTTTGCTATAATCAGGCATCACTCCCACACAAACAACAGTGATTGTAAAGTCAGCTCCCAACTCTCTGCTTCTCCAGAGGATGAATTCTCAGTAGTTGCAGTCTAAATAATACACAGTCATATACCCTGGCACCCCAGGGATGCATACTTCAACCAGAATTTTATAAGTATATTCTGTCACTAGATGTAACGCCTCTATTAACTGTTATTTCATGTAGTGAAGTAGATCAGTACCTTTTTTCAGTTTGGAAACCTGATAAACAGGAGATTATTGCATTGACAATGGTTCTCTGAATTATCAGTCATTAAGTCTAAGCTGTGCATTTTATTCTATTGTTCAGAGATCCAGGCCCCATGCACTGACAGTACCTTCTTTTATGTAGTGATTTAACAGGCATGTTGGGTTAATGCAGCAGTGACCTCTTGCAGTATTTTGTCTTGCTTTGAGCAAGCCTCCTTGATTTGTCCTGCAAGATGACTTAGGTCAGCATGGATAAATTGCCCAGGGCTTTAGCCACATTATCTGGACCATTACAGTTAGTATTCCCTTCTGTCACCATTTACACCCATTGGATTGTGAAGTATCCACACAGAGTATCCTAGATAAGGGTTATCTAATCGAAGGAAGGACACTGAGGAAACTTGGAGCTATAATATATAACATTAAGTATCCTGTTTTTTGTTTATTGTGTTCTTTATTTCTTTGTTATTTATAGCACTTTGTGCACTGTGTATTTTTTTAGCTAGTTTCACTGTGTGTGAGGTATTAACTGGAAATTGTCCACTTTTATTAAGCATCTGTTGGGTTGTTTGTTTCTGAAATCTTGTTGCAGTTAAACTCTTTTTTCTAGAGGCTGCTTTAGCTGTTTAAAACTTTCATTTAAAGGCTCACTGCTGCTTTTCAGCTGTGAGAAACATTTCTGCAGTTTGTTCAAAGTAGTGGGGATATTTGTAGCATTTCCATATTCAGGCTTGTATTTGGGCCTAGTGTTTGTGGAGGCTGTGTGTCTGAGCACATATTCAGGGACATCTTGGTTTAGCCAAAGCCATCATGCATTTCAGTGAGAGAGAATTGATTGAGGTAATTGGCTGACTGAGGTCACCTGGACTACAACTTAGACTAAGCACCTCATTGGTTCTTTTGAGATTTCTTTCTTAAAAGCTGTCTCAGGTTTCAACCTTCTGTTACCTAAGAAGTTCAGTTGTGAAAAAAAAAATATCTGCTTTTACTGTATTTGTGTTTCTTCCTACTTTATTTTGCTTTTGCGTCATCTTAAAAGTGCTCAATTGTATTTATTACTGCTTGGTGTAACTCATTCTAAGCCTTTTAGTTTAAGCACTTGGACTTCAGAACAGTTGTTTTACATTAAGAAGGTTTGTGGTCTGCACTGTAGTGGCAGAACAGGTAGCTTACATCCTTCTAAGTTGGGAACTGCTGATTGAGGGCTCAGTGTCTGTTATTCTAAAAGTGTATTAATTCTGGTTTAAGCACTTGGGCTTCAGGCCAGTTATTTTACATTAAGAGTGTTCATGGTCTGCACTCTTGTGGGAGGAGAGGCTGGACTCTGCCCTTCTGAGCTGGGAATTTCTGGTTAAAGGCTTATAGTGCCTGCATATTTGAACTGCTTCTTACTGAAATTGGTACACATTGTTTGCTGTAGCAAAGACTAGATCCAGGCCTGCTGAATCTAGCTTTGTTTGTATAACTTGAGCACTAATCCAGGCATTCTTTAAAGTATTCAGTTGTATTTATTACTGCTTGGTAGTAACTTGATTAAAGTGTAGCTATCATTCTAAGTCTTTTGGATTAAGCACTTGGGCTTCAGACCAGTTGTTTTACATTAGGAATGTTTGTGGCCTGCACTGTGGTGGCAGGACAGGTAGCTTACATCCTTCTATGTTGGGAACTGCAGATTGAGGACTCAGTGTATGTTATTCTAAAAGTGTATTAGTTCTGGTTTAAGCACTTGGGCTTCAGGCCAGTTATTTTACATTGAGAAGGTTCGTGGTCTGCACTCTTGTGGGAGGAGAGGCTGAACTCTGCCCTTCTGAGCTGGGAATTTCTGGTTAAAGGCTTATAGTGCCTACATATTTGAACTGTTTCTTACTGAAATTGGTACACCTTGTTTGCTGTAGCATAGACTAAATCCAGGCCTGCTGAATCTAGCTTTGTTTGTATGCTTGTTGTTTGTTTGCTTGTTATTTCCCTGAAACGCTAATTCCACCTAAAATGCAGCTTTTCAGCGCTTCTGTGGATCTCTAGTGATATCTGCATTGCTTACTGTACTTATTTCCTTGTTTCACTTGAAAGAAAGTTACTGTTTGTCATTTTTGCATTTAAGTTACCTGTAACACATTGCATTTGAGTTACCTGGCACTTGCTCACTAAAGCAATTATATAAGTCAGCACTAAAAAATTAAAAGCATTACACCCTCACAAACTCCCCTTGAGTACCTTGTTCCCCATTGTCCCTTTTTTTCCATTATAAAGGAATTCCCAATACTATTCTAGCATGTCCAAAGGTCAGTTGTCAATCTCCTCTCCAGTCCAGCTGGTGAATCTGGGAATCTTGAGGCAATGTTACAACTGCCTCATGTACACAGACAACCCTCTCCTCCTCCCAACAAATTCCAGCACATGTGAGAGATGCAACCATATAGCCAAACTGGAGGCTAATCTCTCTCAACTCAGTACTGGCATAACCAGTCAGGAGGAGAAGGAAACCACACTCACTACAATTCCAGTCTCACATAGACCTACCACGACAGCAAACCAAGCACATAAACACACAAAAACATACTCGGAGGCTCTAAATAAAAAATCTGCCTAAGCAGCAGAGACCTCCAAAGCAGACACACAAGCAACCGCTACCCCAAAACAAAATACATGCAACACATAGCTCACAAAGCCAGTGTGCCAAACAGTCACAGTCCTTAAGGCTAAACAACACACCTGATACACTTGTAATAGGTGACTCTATCGTCAGGCACACTGACGTCCCGCTCACCAGGCTGAACAAGGAGAAGGTCACAGTGAGCTGCCTGTCGGGCGCTAGGATCCGCCACATAACACAAGCACTCAGGTCACTCCAAGGCAAGTACAAATATGACTCAGTCATTGTCCATGCTGGTGTGAATGACCTGAGACGTACCTCCCTGGACTACATGAAAAGAGACATAGAGGAGCTCTCTGAGCATGTAGCCCAGGCCGGTATGACCCTGACCTTGAGTAGCATCTTACCCTCACCAAGAATGATGCCACAATATGAAGACAAGAAGATCAATTTCAGCAATTGGCTTAAGTATTGGTGTCATTCAAAGGGGATCCAATGCCTGTCAGCCTGGGATGACATGCTCGACAAGCCACAATGCTTCGCTAGGGACAGCTTGCACCTGTCACCCCTGGGCTTTCAGATATTGGCAAAGGCTCTTGCTACCCCCATAGTGCCTTTTTTAGGCAAGGCTCAAAAGAAAAACCCACCTCCATAGGTATCACAAGGGATAAGAAACTAAGAGTAATGCTACTCAATGCCAGAAGTCTAAACCTCAAGATGCATGCACTCGAAACTCTCCTTAGCATGGAGAACATCGATATTTGTGCAGTAACAGAAACCTGGTTCAAGGCTCCCGAGAGCACCCCAGCACTACCAGGTTATACCTCATACCATGCTTTTCAGCCCCAAAACTTGGACTGAGCCACAAAAGGAGGGGGGGAGTATCAATATTCGTCAAAGATACTGACACCTCCAGTTTGGTGGCACAGCACGAAGCATCAGAGACTATCCATGTGCAACTAACAGTGGGCAAAACTCCCTTCCAGTTTATAGCCTGCTACAGACCACCCTCCCAAACCCAGGAACCCCACTCGGCCTTCCTGAGAGCACTGGAAAATATGAAGGTCTCTCCAAACACTATTATATTGAGTGACTTCAACTACCCAAACATAGACTGGGAGCATTACTCTAGCTCCAACACGCTAGCCCAAAGGTTCCTAGAATTTATAAACTCAAATGCTATGGAACAACTTGCTACCACTCCCACAAGAGGGGAAAACATACTGGACCTGATCATCACCAACATGGGGACTCTATGCTCCAGACCAGAAGTGTATCCCTCACTGGTAAGGTCAGACCATAAACTAATCTCACTGGATATTCACATCCCGACCCCACCTCCTGGCCAGAAAACCACAGTGAAAAACTTCTCTAAAGCAAATTTTACACTCCGCAAAACCAAGGTGGAATCCTTCAAAGCCCCCGGGCCTGTGGAAAATATGGCCCAGACCGCAGAATCCTTTATAAATGCATTCTATGAACACCTTCTGGAATGCATGGATCATGCAATCCCAAATAAAACCAAGACCCAATCCTCCAAAGGCAGACATCCTGTTTGGTGGACCCCAGCCATAAACAAACTATACAATAGAAGGAGGAAACTACTACATGATAGAGCAAAATCCTAAAAAGGGAAGGCATCTCTGATCAGTATTAGCAAAAAACTACGGGCACTCATAAAATCGTCTAAGGCCAGCTTTGAGAGAAAAATTGCACAGGACCCTAAGGATAATCACAAGGCTTTCTTTAGTTATGTTAGGAACCTGGGTGGGAATTCCCAGATATGCTCAGAATTAGTCCAAAATGACAAAAAATACACCGAACCCACAGACATTGCCAACATCCTAACTGACAGGTTCAGCACAAACTTCTCCCCCCCTCCCCACCAAAAGGTCAAATATCTATCCCAGCAGAGTGCTGTCCACCTGACATCTCAGATGCTCAGGTAAAAGCCGCGCTCTCCAAAGCAAAAAACACAGCATCAATGGGACCAGACGGTGTCCCGGGCTGCGTCCTACATGAACTCCAAGAAGAGCTAAACCCAAACATAAAACTACTGTTCAATCTCAGCCTTACTACAGGATATGTACCCAAAGAGTGACGTACAGCAACAGTGGTCCATCTCCACAAAGGTGGTGCCTCAACAGATCCTGGAAACTATCGCCCCATAAGCCTGACTAGCTTGGTCTGAAAAGCTATGGAAAGGATCATCATGGACCTCATAAATAAAGATATTGGGGACATACAGACACTGGATCCTATCCAGTTCTGCTTTGTTAAGGGCAGATCCTTCCTCTTAAACCTGGTCGATTTCTTTGAAACATTTACCAAGGCCATTGACGAGGGGAAGGTAGTCCACACAGCCTACCTGGACCTCGCAAAAGCCTTCGATACAATACCCCACTCGGGCATTATAGATAAGGTCACCAGCTTAAATCTAAACCCCTATGTCACTAGATGGGTTGTAAACTGGCTCAAGGACAGAGCACACATGGTTAGAATTGCTGGAGCCATGTCAGACTCCAAACCAGTTACAAGTGGCATCCCACAAGGCTCAGTCCTGGGACCTCTCTTGTTCGGTATATATTTCTCAGAGGTACAGGCCAACACAGAAGGACTGTGGCTGACCAAGTTCGCAGATGACTGCAAACTGGGTGCCATAATTGACTCTCCAGCTGACACAAGCATCCTCCAAAAGGGCCTCATAGAAACAGACAACTGGTGCCAGAGCCATGGCCTCAAGCTAAACACCAGCAAAAACAAAGGGCCCACAAATTACCACATAGGTGGTAATCCATTAAGTACAGAAGAAGTAATTAGGGACCTGGGGACCTAAGTTGATAGCAATCTCTCATTTGACAATCTCCTGGCCAAAGTGGTTAGAAAAACATTTTATATAGCCCACCTAATCATGAAGGGATTCACATCTAGATCAGAGGAGGTCATTGTGCCTCTTTACTCATCCCTCATCAGGCCCATAATTGAGTACAATGCCCCTTTTGGTATGTACCTTACCAGACACCTGCAGCAACTGGAAAGACCCCAAAAGTACGTCACCAAGAGGATCAAAGGGCTCAGACAGATGCCATATGCTGCTCAGTTAAAGAAACTCCAGCTCTACTCAGTGGCATACCACCTGCTCAGAGGCGATCTGTGCCTGACATATAAAGCCATGTCCAACCCGGAATTAATGGACATGCTGCACCTCAGAAAATCCAAATCCCATCGAGCTACGCGCTTGAGAGACTTGAACCTCAGCACTGAAATAAATAGGACATGCTGGTGGGACAGATTCATAACCCAGAGGCTCCCTTCACTCTGGAATAAAATCCCAGTCCAGGTTAGGCAGAGTTCCTCATTGACTCTCTTCAAGAGGAATCTTGATGAGTGGATGGGAGATCGTAGGTTTACCCCAGGTATCACTTCTGTGTCACTGTTAGACAGAGGCACAGTATACTAACCTCGAAAAAGGGCATAGCAAAATTAATTTAAAATGGGTGGCGAAAGCCAAACACACTCTGGCTAGGCTTATAAATACCATAGGGCAGATAGCCTAGTATGAACCTATGACCCTTTGAAGCTATAATCAACCCAGGACCTTGTCAATACAGAAGTACCCTCTAAGATCAATATATATTCATAAAGAGTAGCCTTGAGAATAATCACTCCAAGTAATCAATGCTAAAAGAAGTCTCCCTATGTGATGGTACTGTACACTCCAACATGCTAACCGCATGCATTCCTGTGCAAGCCCGCAATAAACAGAAGAATTATGCTTTGTGAGGGAATATGCTTCATTGCCTAGGTGGCAAAATGATTCATTTTGACAGACTAAATGCATTTCTGCCTGCCATCTGAGTATTTATGCAGGAGAAATGGTATTTCAAGATGCTGCACGTAACTCAGCAGATAATCTCCTTTCCAGGGAGAAAAGAGCCAGAATACTGGACAATGGTGGGAATGAAAATGAGAGAGCGGGGCATGTAAAATTAATCCCAAGAACAACTCCCTTCTGTCAGAAAAAAGACCCATCTGAAGAAAATTGACTGATGTTTGGAGAATGTGAGTAGAAGATGAAAATCTGCTTATGGTTTCCTGTGAAGCTTCTGGTATGAGCACCATCACTTCTGTATAGTCCCTTTGAAGGTAATGTAATTCTATTTTGGCTGAAAATTTAAGGCAGAAAAATGTAGTTCATGTAAAAGTCATGGGAGAATACTTTAGCGCACATTTATTGTATACTAGCCCTGAGTTACTAACCCAGAGAAACAAGTGATCCAAAATTATAGTATGCAACAAACAAGACATAGGGCCCAGCATGCAAATCTGAGTGAAGTGGTAGTTGGAACTAAGGTGTCTGACTTACGGAATACTTAAGATTCTTAAAAGGGCAATGGCATGTGTTTAGTGAGTTAAGAATGTAGACTGCTATGGAGTTCATTAAGGACTTAATAACATGATGGACTGGGATGGATGACATAACAATGTGTACTGTAACACAGAAATTGAAAGATCCTTATTAGAGTTATTTAATTTGATAATTTGATAAGAGTGGAGGATTACTGCGGTACAGATGTGGATGTGCTTATTGTAAGATGCAGGCAGCTAAACATGCATATTTTTACTGGAAAAACTAACAGTTTATAAACTATGCATTTAGTATTTAAAATAGATTACAACCATCCATACTGGTCTGTCTGCTGAAATAAGAGACCAAACATGACTAGAAGAGATGATGTTATATCTTTGACTTTGTCAGTATTATTGTTATTTGTAGATATGTCAGAGAAAAGAGAACATTTCTGAGAGATGGCAATCTGAAATGTAGCATGTGTAAATCTGGATTTTACGTCATTCACTCTCCACATTATGGGACTTGGCATTGTGACTCACAAGAATGTCGCACTGCAGTGGGGCAGGGGTTATATCCCATTTTTGACCAAACGGGATTCAACCAAATGGGTTTTCAGTGAAATACATTTTCGGTAAAGTGGGCTGCCTGAAATCATTTTCGAGCAAATGTAATTCGACCAAAAGCAGTAGATCCATATATATATATATATATATATATATATATCTATATATATATATATATATATATATATATATATATATATATATATATATATATATATATATATATATAAAATGTATACATAGATAGATATGGGTCTACTCCATAAAGACGAAAAAAATTTAATTGAAATTCAGAATATCGACACGACAAACTCAAACATTCACGTTACTGAAAATTCACAACAGTGAATACCAGAATTTTAAATGTAGAAGAGCTAATGATAAAGTCCTATTAATATATGTTTTGTTATAGTTAAATGATATGCACTGTCCCTTGAAGGTGTTGTGTTGCAGACGTAACAGAAATAAGGCGGATCTAATGTTGGAAGCTGCTGGTGTCGGTGAAGAGATTAATTGAAATATAAGCTTTAAAAGAGGAAAAGAAGTGCTAATAAGTGACATTATGTGCTGGGTGTAGAACAGAGTTTTTAAATGTTAAGCTGTTGTAGTTTACCACAACTTATGTAGTAATAGATACAGAGTCTGTCTGTAGTATACTGTTTCTCACTGTACTGTGATCGTGGAATTAGTATATTTAATTTTTGGGCTGGTGTGGTTGGCACAGTCCCCACATTGGGGTGCATGGGCTGCAGCACCCCTGTAAAAGCATAGCAGTAAAATACTAGTTTTGAGTCAGTTTCCATTTGTTGTTTCCATTTTGATGTTATGGTATTCACTGTTGTGTATTTCAGTAAAGTGAAATTTTGATTGTGGTCTCGATATTCTGAATTTGAATTAAATGTTTTTTCGTGTTTATGAAGTAGATCCATATATATATATATATATATATATATATATATATATATATATATATATAAACGCACACACACACACACACACACACACACACACACACACACACACACACACACACACACACACATATACACACACACACACTTTCATTCACATACATTCACATACATACATACATATATTAATTCTACTGAATATCTTCCTGCATTCCCAAAATACATAAAAAAAAAAATAATGTGTCTTAAATTAGCTAAACAGAGTTATGTTAATGTTGTGCTCTTCTTCATGCATTTGCCCCAGTCTGTTTTTATTAAACAAGTGTAAAAGAAAAACAGTTCTCAGTGTCAAGCCAGTACTCATTGGTACAATACTATGTTCATACTTTATAGCAAACTCCCGGTGCATTTTCATTGTTTATTACATACTTTTATTATTTTGTTTAGCCTCCTCAGTAGCTTAGTTCAGCATTACTAGATTGAAAACTATACTTTTTAAACACGTGTTCCTTGCTTTAAGATGTTTTCTTATTAAGTTTGAAAGTTCCTCCATAAAATGTAGTTTCCTACACATATAAACATACACTCACACACTCATATTTACACACACACACACACACACACACACACACACACACACACACACACTTACAATTCAGTTAGCAGACAGCAGACACTGAACACATGGAAAACAATGGACACTCCAACATTCTGAAATTAATGAATAACGGATGTGATCGGTTCATAGGTTGGTACTAGGCTATTGGCCCTAGGGCCTATGCAAGTCTAGCCATAACAATTCCCTGGATATTTCTTCCCACAATATTTCCTTCTCTGGACCCCTGTCTAGCAGGGCGACTGACATGATCCCCGGGGTGAATTTCCTATCTCCCATCCAATCATCAAGGTTCCTTTTGAAGAGGGCCAATGAGGCGCTCTGCTTGACATGTATGGGCAGTCTATTCCAAAGTATGGGGAGTCTCTGGGTCAGGAACCTATCCCTCCAGCATGTTTTGTTCATTGTGATGACAAGGTTTAGATCCCTGGAGCGTGTGGCTCTGAGGGATTGGAATTCTTTAAGTGGAGCATATTCAACAGCTCAAGGCTTGACATGGCCTTGTGTGTTAAGCAGAGATCGCCTCTGAGTAGATGATATGCCACAAAGTATAGCTAGAATTTTTTTAGATGGTCAGCATATGGCATCTGCTTTAGGCCTGTGATTCTTTTAGTGAGGTATTTCTGTGGCCTTTCCAGCTGTTGCAGATGTCTTGTGAGGTACATACCAAATGGGGCATTATACTCTATAATGGGTCTAATGAGGGATGAGTACAGTGGGACAATGACCTCCTTTTTTCTGGATGAAAAAACCTTAGTGATGAGGTGTGCCACATAGAAGGATTTCCTGACTGTTGTGGCAATGTGGTTATCAAAAGTGAGACCGCTGTCCACCTGTGTCCCTAAGTCTCTCATCACACTTTCAATGTTTAGTGTCCTGCCACCTATGTGGTAATTCATGGGTACATGTTTTTTTCCAAAGGGGATAACTATACATTTCTTGGCATTAAGCTTGAGCCCATGGTTCTGGCACCAGGCATCTATTTCTGTAAGGCCTTTCTGTAGAATATCCACATCATTTGGGGATTCAATAATGGCTCCCAGTTTGCAGTCATCTGCGAACTTTGTTAGCCAGAGTCCCTTAGTGTTGGCCTGTACTTCTGAGAAGTAGATGCCAAGCAAGAGAGGTCCCAGAACTGAACCCTGAGGTACTCCACTTGTCACTTGTTTGGAGCTGGATTTGGAGTCGGCTACTTTTACAGTCTGGGTTCTGTCAGTAAGCCAGTTGGCAACCCATCGAGTGACGTAGGGATTTATGCCCAGCTTAGTAAGTTTATCTATGATTCCAGAGTCTGGGATTGTGTCGAAGGCCTTGGCAAGGTCCAGATAGACTGTGTGGACTGCCTTACCCTCGTCCACAGCTCTGGAGACTGATTCAAAGAAGTCAATCAGATTCAGGAGACAAGATCGGCCCTTCACAAACCCAAACTGGGTGGAGTCCAGTGTTTGAAGGTTGCCAATGTCTTTGTTTATAAGTTCCATGATAATGCATTTCATGCCCTTGCAGATCAGGCTTGTCAGACTGATGGGACGGTAGTTCCCGGGATCCAAGGCGGATCCCCCCTTGTGGAGTGGGATAACTGTTGCTGTGTGCCACTCAGTGGGCACGAAGCCTGAGGTGAGGCTATGATTAAACATGACACTTAGGTGGGGTGCCAGTTCATTTTGTAGTTCATGTAGTACACAGCCTGGGATGTCATCTGGTCCCATGGATGCTGTATTCTTAGCTTTGGAGAGTTTCTACCTGTGCGGCTGTGATTACTGGAATTTGGCAATCTTTTGGTATTGAGATGGACCTTTTAGTGGGTGAGAGGAGGGTGAAGTTGGCACTAAATCGATCTGCCAGGATATTGGCAATATCCTTGGGATCAGTATATTTAATGCCATTCTGTTGTAGCTCAGAGCAGATCTGAGCATTGCCATTTAAATTCTTGACATAACTATAGAATGCCTTTTGGTTGTCTTTGGAATTTTTGGCAATTTTATTTTCGTAACTAGCTTTTGAGAATTTTATGAGGGATTTCAGCTTCTTACTGAAGCTGGTGAGGGAGATTTTTGCATTCCGGGATTTTCCTCTTTTCTGCAACAGTTTCTTCCTTCTGTTGTATAGTTTGTTTATAGCAGGGAACCACCAGATTGGCTTCCTTTCTTTGGAGAAGAGCATCTTGGTTCTATTTGGGATGGCATGATTCATGCACAAGTGGATGTGCTCATACAGTGCCTTAGTGTAGGATTCTGCAGTTGAACTTTCAGATCCCGTCTGCATGGGTGTCATGAAGTTTGTCACTTCTGACTTCAGTAGCACGAAGTTGGCTTTGGAGAAGTTTTTTAAGGAGGTTTCCTTATGGATGGGGTGGGGGTGGGATGTGGATGTCAAGGGTGATTTGCTTATGGTCAGACCTGACCAATGAGGAGGTGACCACTGGTGTGAAGCATCTATCACCCATGTTGGTAATGACCAGGTCTAGGATATTGGAGCCACTGGTGGGACAAAGGATTAGTTGATCCAGGGTGTTGGAATTTATGAATTCCAAGAACCGTTGGGAAAAGGAGTTGGTACCCGAGTAGTTTTCCCAGTTAATGGCAGGGTAGTTGAAATCACCCAGTATTAGGTTCATAGGTTCATAGGTTCATACTAGGCTATCTGCCCTAGGGCATTTATAAGCCTAGCCAGAGTGTGTGTGGCTTTCACCACCCCTTAGGATGAGAATACTATACCCATTAGTTTGCTGTGCCTCTGTCCAGCAGTGATACAAAGATGATTCCCGGGGTAAACCTACGATCTCCCATCCACTCGTCAAGATTTCTCTTGAACAGAGTCAGTGAGGGGCTCTGCCTCACATGGACTGGGATTCTGTTCCATAGTGTAGGGAGTCTCTGGGTGATGAATCTGTCCCTCCAGCACATCCTATTTATATCCGTGTTGAGGTTTAAGTCTCTTGCTCTCGTGGCTCTGGTGGATTTGGATTTTTTGAGGTGGAGCATGTCCATTAATTCCAGGTTGGACATGGCCTTGTATGTCAGGCACAGATCACCTCTGAGCAGATGGTATACGACTGAATAGAGCTGGAGTTTCTTCATTCGGGCATCGTATGACATATGTTTGAGCCTTTATCCTTTTGGTGAGGAACTTTTGGGGTCTTTCCAACTGCTGCAGGTGTCGGGTAAGGTACATTCCGAATGGGGCGTTGTACTCAATCATTGGTCTGATAAGTGAAGAGTACAGGGGTACAATGACCTCTCCTGATCTGGATGTGAATCCCTTCATAATCAGGTGGGCAATGTAGAAGGTCTTCCTAACCACTTTGGCAATGTGAGTGTCAAAAGAGAGGTTACTGTCAACTTGGGTCCCCAGGTCCCTGATAACTTCTTCCATGTTTAATGGATTACCACCTATGTGATAATTCGGGGTTACCTTGTTTTTCCCAAAGGGTATGACTATACATTTTTTGGCATTTATCTTAAGGCCATGGCTCTGGCACCAGTTATCCATTTCTATGAGACCTCTCTGGAGGATGTCTGTGTCTGATGGAGTGTCAATTATGGTGCCCAGTTTGCAGTCATCTGCAAATTTTGTCAGCCACAATCCCCCTATGTTTGCCTGCACTTCAGAAAAATAAATGCCGAACAAGAGGGGGCCCAGGACTGAGCCCTGTGGGACACCGCTCGTGACCGGCTTAGAGTCTGACATGGCACCAGCAACTCTAACCCTGTGTGTTCTGTCCTTGAGCCAGTTTGCAACCCATCTTGTGACATATGGGTTTACATCTAAGCTAGTGAGCTTTTCTATGATGCCCGAGTGGGGTATTGTGTCGAACGCTTTTGCTAGGTCAAGGTAGGCTGTGTGAACTGCCTTACCCTCATCAATGGCCTTAGTGACTGTTTGAAAAGTCGACCAAGTTCAAGAGACAGGATCTGCCCTTGACAAAGCCAAATTGGGTAGGATCCAGTGTCTGTAGGTCCCCAATGTCTTTATTTATGAGTTCCATTATGATCCTCTCCATAGCTTTGCAGACAAGGCTCATCAAGCTTATAGGACGGTAATTTCCAGGGTCCGTAGAAGCACCGCCTTTGTGGAGTGGGACCACAGTTGCCGTACGCCATTCTTTGGGTACGTATCCTGTAGTAAGGCTAAGATTAAACAGCAGCCTTATGTGTGGGTTTAGTTCCTCATTGAGTTCGTGTAGCACACAGCCGGGGACACCGTCCGGTCCCATTGATGCTGTGTTTTTGCTTTAGAGAGCAGCTCTCACCTGGGCATCTGAGATGTTTGGGAGGCTAGACTCTGGTGGGATAGATATTTCTCCTTTTGGGGAGGGAGGAGAAATTTGCACTGAACCTGTCTGCCAGTATGTTGGCAATGTCTGTGGGTTCAGTGATTTTTATCATTTTGGACTAATTCTGAGCATATCTGGGAGTTTCCACCCAGGTTTCTAACATAGCTAAAGAAGGCTTTATGATTGTCTTTTGTGTCATTAGCGATTTTTCTCTCAAAGTTGGCCTTGGATGATTTTATGAGTGATCGTAGTTTTTTGCTAGTATTGATCAGAGATGCCTTCCCTTTTAGGGATTTTGTTCTGTCATGTAGTAGCTTTCTCCTCTTGTTGTAGAGTTTGTTTATGGCTGGGGTCCACCAGACTGGGCGCCTGCCTTTGGTGGAAAGGGTCTTGATTTTATTAGGGATTGCTTGATCCATACATTCCTGGAGGTGCTCGTAGAAGACATTTGTAAGGGTTTCAGCAGCGTGGGTTGTGGTTTCCACTGGCTCGGGGGCCTTGAAGGATACCACTCCAGTCTTAAGAAGTGTGAAGTTTGCTTTTGAGAAGTTCTTCACTGTGGTCTTTTTGCTGGGGTGGGGGCGGGTTGTGGATCTCCAGTTAGATTAATTTATTGTCTGATCTCACCAATTAGGGATATACTTCGTGTGGAGCATTTTGTCCCCATGTTTGTGATGATCAGGTCTAGTATATTTTCTCCTCTTGTGGGAATGGTGACTAGTTGTTCCATAGCATTTGAGTTTATGAACTCAAGGAACCTTTGGGCTGGGGTGTTGGGGCTTGAGTAATGTTCCCAGTCTATGTTTGGGTAGTTGAAGTCACCCAATATGATGGTGTTTGGAGACATTCATACTCTCCAGTGTCTTCAGGAAGGCTGTGTGGGTTTCCTGAGTTTGAGAAGGTGGTCTGTAGCATGTTACAAACTGTAGGGCAGTTTTACCTATGGTTAATTGCACCTGGATGGTCTCCAATGCTTCGTGCATTGCCACTAACCTCGAGGTGTGGGTATCCTTTATGAATATGGATACTCCCCCTCCTTTTGTGGTTCGGTCCAGATTTTGGGGCCGGAACGCATGATATGAGGTATAACCTGATAGTGCTGGGGTGCTCTCAGGAGCCTTGAACCAGGTTTCAGTCACAGCATTAGGGTGTTTGGTTGTATCTTAATATTTTCCAGTATGTTTAGAAAGGTGTAGTGAGAATCTTGGGGCATGGTGGGGGATCTGTAGCAAGCTACAATTTGGATTGCAGTCTTACCTAGTGTTAGTTGCACCTGGAGAATTTCAGATGCATTGTGTTGAGCAACTAGCCTGGAGGTGTGAATATCCCTGGTGAATATGGACACTCCTCCACCTTTAGTGTTTCGGTCTTGGTTTTGTGGCCAAAAAGTGTGGTAAGAGTTGTAGCCTGGTATTCAGGGGTGCTCTCTGAAGCCTTGAACCAGGTCTCAGTTACTGCACAGATATCGATGTTCTCCATTTTTAGGAGTGCCTCGAGAGAGTGCATTTTGAGGTTAAGACTTCTAGCATTGAGTAGCATTACCTTTGGATTTTGCATGTTTGTATCTGTTACGGTGGTGGTTTTATCCTTTGAACCTTGCCTAATAAAGGCACTATAGGGGTGGCAAGAACTTTAGCCAGTAACCTGAATCCGAGGGGTGACAGGTGCAGACCATCTCTGGCAAAGCATCATGATTTGTTGATCATGTCTTCCCAGGCAGACAAATACTGGATCCCCTTTGAATGACACCAGAAGCTTAGCCAATTGTTGAAGTCAATCATTTTGTCCTTTTACTGTGGTATCATTTTGGGTGAAGGCAGAATGCTACTCAGGGCTAGGGTTATACCTGCCTAGGCCACATGATCCAAGAGCGCTTCCATGTCTCTTTTCATGTAGTCCAGGGAGGTACGCCTCAAGTCGTTCACTCCAGCATGGACAATGACAGAGTCGTATTTGTACTTGTTGCGGAGTTACTTGAGTGCATGCATTATGTGGCTGATCCTGGCACCTGTCAGGTAGCTGACTTTAATTTTCTCCATGTTCAGCCTGGTGAGTGGGACATCAGTGTGCCTGACTATAGAGTCACCTATGACTAAATTGTTGGGTACATTGTCTTGCCTTAGGGACTGTTGTTGGGTGGCACACTGGTGTTGTCAGCTATGTGTCACTTTGGTTGTGACTGGTGTTTGTTTGCATTTCAGCTTTGGAGGTTCTTGTTGCTTGGGCAGGTTAATGTTAAGAGCCTCCGCATATGTGGGTTTAGTGTTGCTATGTGTGGGTGTTGATGGTGTGGGTTTTGAAGGGCTATGAGTTGCTAGAGGTGTAGTGCAGGTGTTGACCTTCTCCTCTTGGCTGTCTAGCACAATCTTGGCTGGAGAAAGCTTTGCTTCCAGTTTGGTTATGTAAGTGCATCTCTCGCAGGTTGTAGTGTTGGGTGGTAGGAGGAGAGGATTGTCTGTGTACATGATGCAGTTGCCGCATTGCCCGAGTATGCCCAGATTTACCATGTAGACAGGAGAAATGACCAGAAGCTGACCCTTGGACATGTCTGTTTAGGTGCTTTTTTTGTAAAGTTTAAGAGCTGTTTTCCCTTACCTTTGCAAGGTACTTTGCAATTATAGGCTGTTTAATGCCTACGATTAATTTCTCCTTATTGACAAGGAGAGCTGAGTGCTTGTATCAGTTTTAGGCTTCCTAGTGCTTTCCAGCAGGTTATAGAGCAAGTGCTAGTCACAGGGGTTCAGATTTTAGTGCTACTACTGAGAAACCAGCTAGTTCTAAGGAAAATTTTGAAGAGCAGACTTTCTGGCACCTGGAATAGTTTAACTGTAGCCTTGCAGTGTTGCACAATGCGAAAAATGTGCAAACATACACGTTTTTAAGCCAGAAAGCTGAAAGAGATAGAAATCAGCCCAAATAATCAGCCCAAGAAGGCTAATAAAATTACAATTTCAGAACTGGAAACCACTCCTCTAGTGTTAGATAGGCAGTACAATGCTCACCACTCCAACTGGTAAGCAGTAGGTCTTCCCTCTACCACAGCAAGGTCTGGATAGCTCTGAACACAGAAAATAAAGTCCTGAGACAAGCAAGGCCTGGGATATGGACTGGCTAGGAAAGGTGGGAAATGAGCAAACAAGATAGTATTTTTTTTGTTGAAACAGGCTAAACAATGCAATAATACAGTAAATAAACACAGAAAAGGCTGACACACTTGAGTGTGTAGTCCTAAACAGTAAATGCAATTAAAACTCTACAAAATTAGCAATTTAAAACTTTTTAAATGAAGCAAGGCACGTGCACAACTGAAAAATGATTTAAGAGGCAGTAACACAGCAGAATAAGTAGCTAGTCTACATATACAGAGAAGTCTATATATACAGAAAAGCTGCTAAAACACACAAACAATTCAAATGCAGTGCAACCTACAGCACTTGAGTTGTGACAATATTAAGGCAATTACAGTTATAATAAATGCTCTAAAATATACTCTATATTTCCAAAATGTTTGACAAGCACAGTCAGAACACAAGGAGATTCAGGCAATTTTTTTTTTTTGAAACGGAAAAAGGCGAAACAGAAGGCCTTCTCAGATGTTCTCTCTGTATTAGGTAGAATGAGCTAATGACACTAGACTGAGAGGAGTGTCCCAGATCAGATTTACAGTAGGGGCGGGCAACTGCAAAGCCGCCAAGTATAACAAGAAGACACGAACAGGGAGAGAGGGTGGGGACAATACTAAAGCTATTAGCCTACAGACAGTAAACACTACAGAAAGCCACAAAATGAAAGTTTTTAAACAGATAAAGGAGCAAAGAAACTCTACATAATGCTTTTAACTGCAAACAAATCAGTTACCCATGCAGATTAGTTAATAGCAATATAATACGCTGAAAACTATGCAGCAGGCAATAAAAAGTGCTATATATAAATTGCTAGAAACAATAATCAGTATAAACAATCCAAAAAAAACAGGATACTTATATATCTCAGCTCTGAGTTGTCGTCAATGCCCCTCCTCCACTCTGCTCTGTGTGTATAGGTAATAAAACAAAGAATGTAACAGTAATAAAACAAAGAATGCCATACTAATTTTCTAAAACTGCTGACACAGAGAATATATTTATCAGCTACTATATCTGACCAGTAAAAGACACAAAGGCAAAGACAAAATTGGTATATACTATATACATGTGATGTGATTAAAGAAACTGTAAGTTCATCACCTAGTTTTGCGTTTAGGAAATGTAGGAATCTGAAACAACAGCTCTGTTATAAAGACCTAAAATGTGCTCTAAGAATGCTATAGTTAAAACTGAAAACACTGTGCCTTGCTATAATTGCCAGTTCGTGACTATATAAATAAGAGCAATGTTTTTGTACACCCTAATACAAGTAAGACATATTATTTTTATACATTTGCTACTTGTAAGACCAAGAATGTGGTATATTTAGGCACTTGTAAAAAATGTACTTCATTCTATATTGGAAAAACCAACAGAACTTTAAAAGAAAGGATAGCCCAACATCTATCTGACATACTTAGGGAGGTAGAGAGTAATGCCTTAGCTAAACATATCGTTTCAGATAAAACACATAGTTTTACATTTAGGGTTTTAAAATTGATTGAAAGAGTATTGGAGGAGGGGATATTGTGTTGAACACTGAGAGTGTCAAATATAGATGGATTACTTACTTTCAAGCAGATGGGCCCCACTGGGCTGCATGACACCGTGAGCTTAAAATCTGTTCTCAAGAGAAGGTCCCTTTTCCATGAAACAAGCACTCAATTGTTTATTTTAATTATTTTTTGTTGCTGCCCTTCTCTTGGTTTGAATTTGAGCATGTGGTGTATATATGAAAAAGTGTTTTTTTGTGATTTTAAGCACTGAAGAAGAGTTTCATCTTGAGGGCTTTGCTATTAAACTTATTTTACATCACTTTGTGAATTCATTTTGTTTTTCATTCTTGGACAGTTTTATTTGGAACTGTATACTGGGAGTTTACAAGCTTGTTTTTTTTGCTTTGTGTTTGTGGTACTGGAACCATCCAGCATAATGGGAGAAGTACAGCCTCCTTCTGGTTTGTCTAAAGCCAGTGATAGATTAAAGAACCTGTTAAAGGTAGAAGAAAATCCAATTATCTTAAATGTGCAACAATCTGAAGCCACTGGACCTAATGAGAATTCTAGTAAATCCAATTATCTTAACTGTGCAACAATCTGAAGCCACTGGACCTAATGAGAATTCTAGTAATGCTAAGCCACTGTCTATTTTATCAGGTATCAAACTGTTAGTGAAGAAACTACAGATGTATAAAAGTTTCAATGGCAGGGACTGAATTTTGATGTATAGTTAGCAATGAATATTGTTCCTTGTGGTCTCTGTATTAGAACAATGCCTACCTATGGAATTACTTATCCAGAACTCTTAAAGAAGTGGCAAGAACTCAACCTTAAAGTAAGACTACAGGATTTTCATGAATGAATATTTTTCTTAGACTGAGAGGCTGCTGGTGTCTGATATTGTTTTACTTGAATGCAGAATAGTCTCTTCTCTTGAATTTTTGACAGCTAGTTCCATTTATATGGACATGCTTGATGATTTGTCTAAATATGAAAGTAATATTATTTTTCTTAAAAAGTGAACATTTATTAGAGACTATAATGACTTTAAAAATGGATGTATTTTTTTGGCCAAGAACTGAGTTAAAAAGACAGCCACTGGTTCAGCCAATCAGATGATGAGAATGAGTGATGAGCAGATGAATGAGGGATGAACATCTTTGATGTTTAATGTGATTGGGCAGCCTGGGGCTATGGAAACAGAGGTTTTATATTCCCAGCAGGATGTCATCATGCTTCCAGTAAAGAAATCAGAAAGTGGCCTGTGTTTCTGGTGCCTCTGTTACTCCAACTGTACCTGAATGTTCTTCAAATTAAATGGAAACAACTACAGCATCTATTGTAATGACTGTCTAACTGCAAGAGAGAGTTGCCCTTCAAAAACCATCCAGTTCTGTAAGAAGTTTAGACAGATGGAAGAAACAACCAGGTCAGACTGTTTATCCTAACACCAGAAGTCAAACAGACAGTAAAATGAACTCAAAAGCCAGGTAGAATTATTAATGCTGATTCCCTATATAAAATTATTAATGGTGTTTTGAATCTTTCTAGTTTTACTCTGACTTCTGATATGTAAAATGTTTTATCTAGGGGCTTGAATTTTGTGCCTTCTTGTAATGATGATATTACTGAAGCCCTTAAAGATTTCAGAATGTTGGTTAGAGATCATAACCTAAAAAATATTTTTAAAAAAATTGTTACTGCTGTGAATACACCTAAGAGCAAGTGTAAAAGTTCCTTTATACCTAATAACATACCCATCCTGAGTGCTTTGCAATGTGTGAAAAACAATTGTATGAAATGTTTAATACAAATAGCCAACATACATTTTACAATTTAAGTAAGAATGAGAGTCTAGCTTTGAAAGAACTGAATGAAAAAAAAAATGAAATTGTCATTAAATAAGCAGATAAAGTTAGGGCTATAGTGGTGATGGATAAAATGTTACATAGTGAAAGAATGATGCTCTTGTTAAGTGATGATAGCGCTTTCAAAGCAGTCGTTACAAGCTTTGTTCAACAGCTGATTTTTTTACTTGCAAGTCACAATTATATGATATGCAACTTACAGACTCTCACAGAAAAGAGAATAGGTGCAAATACAACCAAAACCAGTCCTCCACACCTCGATGGGCATCCAAATAAGCAGCAAACAATCTCTGGCATAAAACAGGTTTATTGCAGCAATAAAGGCTCTCACATCTCAGATGTGAGAGCCTTTATTGCTGCAATAAACCTGTTTTATGCCAGAGATTGTTGCTGCTTATTTGGACGCCCATCAAGGTGTGAAGAACTTACAGACTGTATTACTCTGCATGAGTATATGTATATGGAAGGGATGCACCCTGATATAATAGTTATTTATGGTCTTCCTAAGATCCAAAAAGACCTAGTTAAACTCCCAGTGTTGGGTTCTGGGTGGGTGACACAATTTATATCTGTTTTTTGGGGGAAAAAACTTGAAACCTTGTCTGAAGTTTGTACAAAGTTATATTATACACACAAGAGATTTTATTCTGAAATTACATAAATGGCAACTAAATAGTTAACAGATAAATTCAAATAAATAGTGTTTGTAACACCAGATGTAAACTCCTTATTTACTGTCATGCCTAATGACTAAGGAGTTGAAGCTCTTAGATACCATCTATGTATGTACACAGACAAGCGTAGCACTCAAGTAGAAGCCCTGTGTGCTCCATTAGAACTTGTACTGTGTAATAATGTATTTTGTATGATAAAAGCTTGTACCATCAGATGAAAGGACTGGTGATGGGTACAGCAGTGACTAACACTTATGATAATCTTTCACTTCCATCTGGGAAGATGGCAACATATTTTCTGACACTAGTGCTTTTATTAGAAATAAAGTTTTTAAGTGCTTTGTGGATGGTGTTTTTATTGTGGCAGGGCAGTATTGAAACTTTAGAATCTTTTTGTTTTTTTGCATATATTGATTCTACTACTACCTTTTTGAAGTCTAAACCTAGTTGTTCAAATTGAGATATATATTTTTGTGGATATCAATGTATATAATAAAAATAAAACAATAGGTACTAGAATCTACAGAAAAGAAGTTCAGACTGCTAAATATTTATATAATACCAATATGCACCCTCCCCCCATATACACAAAGGCATTGTGTGCAGTCAGTTTCTTAGAACCAGTCGGCTAAATACAGATATACCTGAATGTATCAAACAGCTGGATGAGATGATCATAGGCTTTAAAGATATGAGCTGCAGTATTAAACTGTGAGAAGAAAATAAAAAAATTAGTAATTAGTAAAGAGATGGCCTGGCCCAACCATATATTTCAGATGTAGAAGAAAGCCTAATTAATGGGACTGTTAATAATATTATGGACAGTACTTCCAGAAATAAGTTTAGATATATTATGCAATACAATGTACATACTAATATGGTTAAAGAACTTATGGTCTATACTATGTACATCTGATGTCATTAAAGAAATTGTAGGTTCATCACCTAGTTTTGTATTTATGAAATGTAGGAATCTGAAACAACAGCTCTGTTATAACACCCTACAAATGTGCTCTAAGAATGCTACAGTTAAAACTAAAAATACTGTGCCTTGCTAGGATTGCCAGTTTTGCTGATATATAAATCAAAACAATGTTTTTGTACACCCTAATACAATTAAGCCATTTTATTTTTATGTTTACTACTTGTAAGACCAATAATGTTGCTTAGCCACTTGTGAAACATGCCCTGCATTCTATGCTGGAAAAAACAACATAATGTTAAAAGAAAGGATAGCTGAACATCTATTGTATCTGATATATGTAGGGAGGTAGAGAGTAATGCCTTAGGTAAACATATCATCAGTTCAGATAAAACACATAGTTTTACATTTAGGGTTATAAAAAAAACATTAAAATAATTATTAGAGGAAGGGATAGTATGTTGAACACTAAGAATGTTGAAAACAGATGGATTAATTACTTTCAAGCAGATGTGCACCCTGGACTGAATGACACTGTGAGCTTAAAACCTATTCTTAAGAGAAGGTCCTTTTTTCTATGAAACAAGCACTCAATTGTATATTTTAATTATTTTATTGTTGCTGTGCTTCTATTGGCTTGAATTTGTTCATGTGGTGTATCCATGCAAATGTGTTTTAGTATGATTTTAAGCATTGAAGAAGAGTTTTATTTATTTAACATTTGTTTACCAGGAAAGTCTGACTTGGACAGAATCAATTTTCAGGGGAGGCCCAGGGAGAAAATGCTCCCGACACATATGTTTGGAATGTGGGAGGAAACCTACACAAACACAGGGAGGACATGCAGACTCCATACAGAAGGCACACCAGCTGAGATTTGAACTATAGAACCTCTTGCTGTGAGGTGACAATGCAAACTGCTGTACCACTGTGCCATCCAATAATTTATCTCGAACATTTTGCTATTAAACTTATTTTGTATCACTTTGTGAGTTTCTTTTGTATTTCATTCTGCTAAGGAGGTTTCTCTTGGTGAGGACATTATATTGACTTGTGGAATATACTTCTTTTAATTGATTGTTTCATAAAACATGCACCAAGATTCTTCACATGTGTTGGCATACATATTCCTTTTTTTATCTGAATTGCTCTTTTCAAACTACAGTAGTTACCCCATAGACCATGTCAGGTAAACCAACAGCAGTTTTTATGCAGACAGGGTTGGAATGGTCTGAATTTTATGTCTTTAACATTTCTTATTTTTAAGTTTGGATAAGATAACACCATATATAAAATACTAAAACCTCTGGTAGGAAACTGAACACGATGGTGAAAAAATGTATAATACTAAAAAAAAATCTTATCCTTACTCCTATGTGTGATTTAACTAATATCCAGTTAATTTATATGACATTGAATTCACCCATTGTGAAGTGATATGATATGATATGATATGTGATATGATATGATGCGATGTGATATGATATGCTACGATGTGATGTGATATGATTGTGATGTGATGTGATATGATATGATATATGATATGATATGATACGATATGATATGGACAGATGGATTATACAATATTGCTTGTTAATTGTATCCATTTGTAAAACCATGAACACATCTCCCAGTATTTCTAAGGAAGTTTGGAAAAAGACATTAATAACGCTGTGGAAGATTTTGTCTAAAAATAATTTAAAAGATGGTGGAGAGTACAAGCATCTTAAAAGAAATATGTGGTGGGTCTATTACTCAAAGAGGGTAATAACCCTTCCAGCCTAGCTCCATATAGGCCCATTTCAATTTTAAATCACAATTTATGCCTATACTATGAGAATCGCAAAGATGTCAAAATTTCATATATATATATATATATATATATATATATATATTAGTGTAGTTTTTGTGGGGGCAAGACATACTTCTGACAACATTAATACAACATAAATAATTCTGAGGGAATGAGAGTGTAAGAAAACACCACAGTTGTTGGTGGAACCTGATGCAGAGCAAGTATACAATAGAGTCAGTTGAGATTTTATGATAAGGGCAATGGCAGCATTTATAATCCCTGATAAAATAATAGGGTTAACTTGAAGGATTTATGGAGGTTTGGAGGCAATAATTAAGATGGTAAGATTCTTTGATGACAAGCTGTATTTGAACAGAGGAACAAAAAATTTCTCTCCTCTTTTCCATTTATTTGCTTTATATTTGGAGCCATTAGCAAAGAAAATAAGGGACTCATAAATTTAAGGATATAACTAGTATGGTAATAAAGAAAAGTTAGCTTTATTCACGGATAATATTATTTTGATATTGATAAAGCCAGAAAAAGATATCTCCATGTTGCACAATATTTTGAAAAAGTTTCAAGTCTTTTCAGGATACAAAACAAATGAATATAAAACAAAGGCTATGGCAATAAAATGAGTATCCACACATGAATTTGTTCAGCAATACCTATATATATATATATATATATATATATATATATATATATATATATATATATATATATAGGAGCACTACACAATCTCGAAATTTTGAAATCTCGAATTTCAAAATCTCGAGACCATATAGCCGAAACCCCTAAATACCGAAAGACCAGAAGTACGAAATTCAAAATCCAGATATTTGGAGATGTTGAATTAGCACTTCTGGTTGCAGTTTGTGAATGGATAGGTGAAAATGCAGGTAAGTATCTATGTGTAAATGTGTTGGTTAGGGGCTGTAGTGTGTGTCATTGTGTGTTGTGACTGTGATGTGTGTGTGCAAAGGGAATGTAGGTGTGTGGTGGTGTTTTGTGTGTTTGTACAGTACCATAGTTATATCCATACTCTCATGTAAAGCCAATGCATCATTCTACATCATGTCTCTCTAGATTCAAGACATCACAGTGACATCCCTATTACCATGAGCTTACACTGTTTTCTGCAACATAAGGTTTGTTAGGATCAATAGAAACACAGCAATATGTATAGTGTTGTTCCTATGTGAGCCCTCAGGGTATCTTGCTACAGGATGTCTGTCAGGAACCAATGCTTGACAGTGAAATGTGCACTCCTATGTCCCCACGTGTTTTCTTTTACATTAGGTCTATCAGGATCCAAAGCATCATAGTAATAGCTACACTTCCATGTGTGACCCTAGTATGTACATCTGTGTCATGTTTGTTAGTTTCCACAGCATCACAGAGTGTCTGCCCACAGTGTCTCCTGCTACATGAGGTCTATCAGGATGCAAAGCACCACAGTGATGCCTACACTCCCATGTACCTCTTAGTGTACCTGGTGTATCAGGCTTGTTAGGATTCACTGACAGAAAATGGACTGCCATTCTGCAAACTGTCAAAAATTAAATGTGGCATTTTGGGTCACAAGTAATGTCAATTAAAAAAAAAAGATTAAAACACTGATCAAATCTGGTGTCTTTAGACAACAAGGGAAAAGTATGTAGCAGTAAATAATACAGGGTACTTTGGGGACAAAGAGCCAACCATTTTTTTATGCATCACCAACTCCAGGTCTACACAAGTTGAGGTAAGTGCAATCTATCAGATGGAAATCACTAAACAGTACTTAAAATACTAATAATCACTGAGATAATCAGAGGATCAGAATGATATTAGTTAGTTCAAATTCTGCTGACTTATTGGCAAGGAAGTGTTGCTAAATTAAATGTATATTGCCACATCCTTCAGAAAATGCTCTGCTAAGTACCAGTGATAGGCTGATGTCAATGTTCCCTCATTTTTAGCTTATTTATTTTTTTTCCAATGCATTATCTGTAAGATATTCTGCAGTGGATTGGCTGTTTTTTTTTTTCCTGTGTGTTTCTATTAATATGCATTTGCAATAAAACATTTCTGTTGACATAGAATATATAAAGAACTAAATTATATATTAATTTAGTTAATGACATTTTATTGCATATTATTTTGTTCTACATTAATCTATATAAAATATCTGCAAATTTAGCAATTTCTGATTTATTCTGTTATATTTTCAAAGACACGATGATTGAATAAAATACCCGTGGCAATGCTGAAATACATCCTCTCACTTTAACTGAGTAAATACAATTAAATTTTTCAGATTATGTTCTGGCAGTCATTAACAATATTCTTCTCTTTAAAATGAATTTCAACAGTTTTCAGTTGTTGTGGATAAAAGGTATTCTACTTTCAAAAGTACTTATGGAAATAAAAAGGAAACGCACATGCTTTCCTTTACCATTTTTATTGATAGCTGTGTATTATTTCACAGAATTACGACTAATAAATGGCCCTAATCAATGTGCTGGGAGAGTGGAGATCTATCATGACAATGAGTGGGGCACAGTATGTGATGATAACTGGGGAATGGAGGAAGCTGAAGTCATCTGTAGACATCTAGGATGCGGAGATGCTATTTCAGCACCAGGGACAGCTCACTATGGACAAGGAACTGGACCAATAATGCTGGATGATATAAACTGTGAAGGATATGAGTCGTCACTGAAAAAGTGTTCATCAAGGGGATGGAAGGTGCATAACTGTGACCATAGTAAGGATGCTGGAGTTCAGTGTAGAGGTACGTACATGATATTCACTACATTGATTTGTAGCCCTTCATGTAGTTAATATTTACTCTATAAGTTCTGTCAGCCTCTATCTGTAATGAAACATAAAAAATATTTGCTTGTTTTGCTGACAAAAAAAAACAGCAAAAACATTTAAGAAACCACTGTTCAAAAGGCTGTATCACAGAATGGTATGTTATATTTTTTACTCTCACTGTAAGTGCAAAGTGCTTAATGGGTAAGGAATTGCTTCATTTGCTCATATTATTTCAACCTCATATTTAAAGTTTTAGTATTTGAAATGATTGTTATCTGAGCCTTTTAAGACAAAAAATACTCTTCAGTGTCTCAGTTGGCACTCCAGAACAGATTGAATTGAATTATTTTAATGGTTAACATCAAACCAAAGATATTTTCAAACTGGGAAGATACACTTCAAAATGAAGTTTTATGAAAAGCCATTACTACCGGGATTTTACTCAGTATATTACTTAATATATTCTTACACATATTCCACAATTTAAAACTTACCAAATTGGAAAAGAGTAATATATTTACTTATGTATTTATTTCCATGATTTCAATGTTTCAGTGCATGTTCAGAGTACGTTAAAACCCTACTCCAGATGGTTTATTGTCAAACACCATTTTTCACAAGAAAAATGTCCAGTGCAGTTTTAAAGACATCTACATTTTTGGAATTTCTAATATGGATTATTAAAGTATTCAAAGCTCTGTTACTCTAATATAATACTGGTGTTAACTCTTTCCAGATGCAACAACCTAGTCATATTTCTTGCTTGATCTACTACAGATTATTAAAATTGGACTTAATGGCATTTAAAATAATATCTGATGCAATGCTAACATGCACTTTAGGTGTAGAGCTTGCAGAACATCATTTTGATGCCACTATTCTTTTTATATAGTTTGTTCCCTAATGTGTATTTTTTTCTTAGTGTAGAATTTCCTGTCCCTTGCCAAACAATGTGGCTCACAGGAGGAGTGATTAATCTAATACATTTATTCTATGGTTGGACTCACAATCAGACATATGTTTTTTTTTTTTTTTTTTTATCATATGAACTCTATCTAAAAATGGGTATTTATAGAGTTAGCAGACATTTTAACCAGAACATGAAAATCAAAGGATGAAAGATTCTGGTTATGTCCCTGGGGTGGGAAGACGAAACGCAAACAAACACCTGTCACAACCAAAGTGACACATAGCTCACAACACCAGTGTGCCACCCAACAACAGCCCCTAAGGCAAGACAATGTACCCAACACTTTAGTTATAGGTGACTCTATAGTCAGGCACACTGATGTCCCACTCACCAGGCTGAACAAGGAGAAAATTACAGTCAGCTGCCTGTCGGGTGCCAGGATCTGCCACATAACGCATGCACTCAAGTCACTCCACAACTACAAATACGACTCTGTCATTGTCCATGCTGGAGTGAATGACTTGAGACGTACCTCCCTGGACTACATGAAAAGGGACATGGAAGAGCTCTTGGATCATGTGACCCAGGCAGGTATGACCCTAGCTCTGAGTAGCATCCTGCCTTTTCCCAGAATGATACCACAGTATAAGGACAAAATGATTGACTTCAGCAATTGGCTAAGCTTCTGGTGTCATTCAAAGGGGATCCAGTATTTGTCTGCCTGGGAAGACATGATCGACAAACCGCGATGCTTTGCCAGAGATGGTCTGCACCTGTCACCCCTGGGATTCAGGTTACTGGCTAAAGCTCTTGCCACCCCTATAGTGCCTTTTTTAGGCAAGGTTCAAAGGATAAAACCACCACTGTAACAGATACAAGCATGCAAAATCTGAAGGTAATGCTACTCAATGCTAGAAGTCTAAACCTCAAAATGCACTCTCTCGAGGCACTCCTAAAAATGGAGAACATTGATATCTGTGCAGTAAGTGAGACCTGGTTCAAGGCTCCAGAGAGCACCCCTGCAATACCAGGCTACAATTCTTACCACACTTTTCGGCCATAAAACCAAGACTGAAACACTAAAGGTGGAGGAGTGTCCATATTCACCAAGGATATTCACACCGACAGGCTAGTTGCCCAACACAATGCATCTGAAATTCTCCAGGTGCAACTAACACTAGGTAAGACTGCAATCCAAATTGTAGCTTGCTACAGATCCCCCACCATGCCCCAAGATTCCCACTACACCTTTCTAAACATACTGGAAAATATTAAGATATAAGCAAACACCCTAATACTGGGTGATTTCAACTACCCTGCTATTAATTGGGAAAACTACTCGGGTACCAACTCCTTTTCCCAACAGTTCTTGGAATTCATAAATTCCAACGCCCTGGATCAACTAATCCATTGCCCCACCAGGGGCTCCAATATCCTAGACCTGGTCATTACCAACATGGGAGATAGATGCTTTACACCAGTGGTCACCCCTTCACTGGTCAGGTCTGACCATAAGCAAATCACCCTTGACATCCATATCCCCCCCCACCCCCCCCCCCCCAGTAAGGGAACCTCCTTAAAAAACTTCTCCAAAGCCAACGTCATGCTACTGAAGTCAGAAGTGACAAACTTCACAACACGCACACAGATGGGATCTGGAAGTTCAACTGCAGAATCCTACACTAAGGCACTGTACGAGCACATCCACTTGTGCATGAATAGAACCAAGATGCTCTTCTCAAAAAAAAGGAAGCCAAGCTGGTGGTCCCCTGCTATAAACAAACTATACAACAGAAGGAAGAAACTGTTGCAGAAAAGAGGAAAATCCCAGGATGCAAAAAACTCCCTCACCAGCCTCAGTAAGAAGCTGAGATCCCTCATAAAATCCTCAAAAGCTAGTTACGAAAATAAAATTGCCAAAGATTCCAAAGACAACCACAAGGCATGCTATAGTTATTTCAAGAATCTAAATGGCAATGCTCAGATCTGTCCTGAGCTACAACAGAATGGCATTAAATATACTGATCCCAAGGATATTGCCAATATCCTGGCAGATCGATTTAGTGCCAACTTCACCTCCCTCTCACCCCCTAAAGGGCCCATCTCAACACCAAAAGATTACCAAATTCCGATACTCATGGCCACACAGGTAGAAACCGCACTATCCAAAGCTAGGAATACAGCATCCATGGGACCAGATGACATCTCAGGCTGAGTACTACATGAAATACAAAATGAACTGGCACCTCACCTAAGTGTCATGTTTAACCATAGCCTCACCTCAGGCTTCGTGCCCACTGAGTGGCGCACAGCTACAGTTATCCCACTCCACAAGGGAGGATCTGCCTTGGATCCTGGGAACTACCATCCCATCAGTCTGACAAGCCTGATCTGCAAGGGCATGGAACACATTATCATGGAACTTCTAAACAAAGACATTGGCAACCTTCAAACACTGGACCCCGATCTTGTCTCCTGAATCTGATTGACTTTTTCGAATCAGTCCCTAGAGCTGTGGATGAGGGTAAGGCGGGCCACACAGCCTATCTGGACCTCGCCAAGGCCTTCAACACCATCCCTCACTCTGAAATCATAGATAAACTTACTAAGCTGGGCATAAATCCCTACGTCACTCAATGGGTTGCCAACTGGCTTACTGACAGAACCCAGACTGTAAAAGTAGCCAACTCCAAATCCAGCTCCAGACAAGTGACAAGTGGAGTACCTCAGGGTTCAGACCTGGGACCACTCTTGTTTGACATCTACTTCTCTGAAGTACAGGCCAACACTAAGGGACTCTGGCTAACAAAGTTTGCAGATGACTGCAAACTGGGAGCCATTATTGAATCCCCAAATTATGTGGATATTCTACAAAAGGGCCTTACACAAACAGATGCCTGGTGCCAGAGCCATGGGCTCAAGCTTAATGCCAAGAAATGTATAGTTATACCCTTTGGAAAAAAACATGTACCCAAGAATTACCACATAGGTGGCAGAACACTAAACATCGAAAGTGTGATGAGAGACTTAGGGACACAGGTGGACAGTGGTCTCACTTTCGATAACCACATTGCCACAACAGTCAGGAAATCCTTCTATGTGGCACACCTCATCACTAAGGGCTTTTCATCCAGAAAAAAGGAGGTCATTGTCCCACTGTACTCATCCCTCAATAGACCCATTATAGAGTATAATGCCCCGTTTGGTATGTACCTCACAAGACATCTGCAACAGCTAGAAAGGCCACAGAAATATCTCATTAAAAGAATCACAGGCCTAAAGCAGATGCCATATCCTGACCGTCTAAAAAACTCCAGCTATACTCTGTGGCATATCGTCTACTCAGAGGCGATCTCTGCTTAACATACAAGGCTATTTCAAACCCTGAGCTGTTGGACATGCTCCAGAGAAATCCCAATCCCTCAAAGCCACACGCTCCAGGGATCTAAACCTTGTCATCACAATGAACAAAACATGCTGGAGGGATAGGCTCCTGACCCAGACACTCCCCATACTCTGGACTAGACTGCCCATACATTTTAAGCAGAGCGCCTCATTGGCCTTTTTCAAAAGGAACCTTGATAATTGGATGGGAGATAGGAAATTCACCCCAGGGATCATGTCAGTCGCCCTGCTAGACAGGGGCCCAGAGAAGTAAATATTGTGGGAAGAAATATCCAGGGAATTGTTATGGCTAAGCTTGCATAGGCCCTAGGGCCGATAGCCTAGTACCAACCTATGAACCAATGAATCTTGTGCTCTAACAAAAAGGTGGACTATCTACTGACCCTGGGAATTAGAGACTTAGTCTCATTAGTATTACTTACATGACTATGAAACATATTTTAGATGAACTAATAAAAAATGATGTAGGTGACCTTATATCTCTGGATGCACAGCAGTTTAGCTGTGTAAAGTGCAGACCATACCCGTGTAATAGATAGGGTTACTGAAGCCTTTAATAAGAGGAGTGCAATACACAGTACTCATCCTGACCTTGCCAAGACCTTTGTCACTATCCCCCTTTTGGGATTATTGACAAATTCTCAACATTAACCCATATATTGTTGTCGGACTGGTAATTTGTTGATTGGCAAAACTCATAACAATAAACTCTGGGGTATTTATACTAGAGAAAAGAATGCTTTGTCCTGGGCCCACTCATCTTTTGTATGTATTTTTGTTAACAGAAAAGCCGATATCAAGGGTAGCCAAGTTTGCTGCTAATTTCAGTCTTGGGGTGGTTTTCATATCCCATTCTAATGCTCAAATTCTCTAAACAAAGGCTAGACTAAACAAATGATTATTGTAGAAACCATGGGTTTGCCAATAACATCAAGAATTGAATCTGCTGCTGTGGGAAGACTGTTTATACACTATTCTGCACTTCTTTTTCTTCAAGTGCAATTACTTGTAAAAACTTTCCATTTGTAGTTTAAACCCTTCTGGTCATAGTGAAGTAGTTTAATTCACAATTGTGGTAGGAATGTGTACAACTGTAAGAGGTGGGATTTATTTAGTCATTTATTATTGCATTTTTCATAAATAGCATTACTGGTAAATTTTTGTATAGTCTGGTGCATTAAATTGTTATAGGTCAATAGGGAGATAATTGTTTTTCCTGCTCCAGTTTGTGCTTCAGTGTTTCATTGCTTTTATATTCTGCTTAACATTTACCTGATTAAAGTTGTATTCTGTGTCTACCCCATCCACCACTAACACATTAAGCTAAAGTTTAATATTGGCTTTATTTGATTTAATGGCTCTCTAGCTAGCTTGATTTATCCATCAAAGGGCTACTCCCACAAAGAGTCTTTTATGTGAGATTTAGAGAGGTGTGCTACTTTGAGTAAAAGCTTTTCATCAACAGGAAAGAAAATTATTTCATTTCTGGTTTAAAATTTAACTTGTACTGATAGTGACCTGTGTGGTGATAATACTTTGTAGTTTTTGCCTTTTCCATGTTTTATCAACAGAATCTATCTATCTGCATTTTAGGTTTGTTTCTGGACATTAGTCTTGTATTTTTGTATTTTAATTTGCAAATGTGGGAAGACTGTTTCGGCATTATTCTGCACTTCTGTTTCCACAAGTAGAATTGCACGTAAAAGCTATTCATTTGCATTTTAAAACCTGCTGATCATAGTCTGGTAGTTTAATTTACTGCTATGGCACAACTCTGAACAACAGCCAGATTTGAGCCTTATTTAATTATTTATTACTGCATTTGTTTCCATAGACAGTGCTACTGGTAAATTTCTGTATAGTCTGGTGCTTTAAAATGTCGTGAGAAAATTGTTTAATTGTTTTTCCTACTCCATTTGGTTTTTCTCTACTTTTTTTCTGCTTTTCATTTACTTGCTTAAAGTTGCATTGTTTGTCTCTTCCCCATCCTCCACTCATACATTAAGCAACATTTTCTGAAAGAGCTCCAGTATTTGCTTCATTTGATTGGATGGATTTCTAGCTAGCCTGTTTTATCCAGTACAGAACTACTAGCACTTATAGTCTTTTGTGGGAGACTTAAAATGGTGTGGAGTTTTGAATAACCAGGTTTTCATCAAAAAGGAAATAGAATTAGTTCAGTTCTGCTTCACTATTTAAGCCACACTTACAATGATCTAAGTTTTATACTCTTTTGCTCTCTTGTGTTTTTCTCCATGTTTCAGGAAAACGTTATCTGTTTGCACTTTTCATTTTATTCTAGCACCGCAGTCTTTATTTTAATTTGCAGCTGTGTGAAGACTGCATTTGACATTATTTTGCACAACTATTTCCACAACAGGAATTCATTGTAAAAACTATCCATTTGTATTTTAAACCCTTTTGGCCGTAGTCTTGTAGTTTAATTCACAGTTGTGTCAGCAGTGTGTACAACTGTCAGATCTGAGCATTATTTAGGACTTTATTACTACATTTTCCATAACCAGTGTTGCTGGTAAATTTCTGTATAATCCAGTACCGTAAACTGTTGTAATAGTTCAATACTTAGGTTCATAGGTTCATAGGTTGGTACTAGGCTATCAGCCCTAGGGCCTATACAAGCCTAGCCATAACAATTCCCTGGCTATTTCTTCCCACATTATTTACTTTCCTGGACCCCTGTCTAGCAGGGCGACTGACGTGATCCCTGGGGTGAATTTCCTTTCTCCCATCCAATCGTCAAGGTTCCTCTTGAAGAGGTCCAAAGAGGCACTCTGCTTGACATGTATGGGCAATCTATTCCAGAGTCTGGGGAGTCTCTGGGTCAGGAACCTATCCCTCCAGCATGTTTTGTTTATTGTGATGACAAGGTTTAGATCCCTGGAGCGTGTAGCTCTGAGGGATTGGGATTTCTTTAAGTGTAGCATGTCCAACAGCACTGGGTTTGACATGGCCTTGTATGTTAAGAATGACAGAATTGTTTTTCCTGCTCCAGTCTGTACTTCTTTACATTTATATTCTACTTATAACATACATGCTTTAAGTTGCATTTATTTTGTCTCTGTGCCATGCACCACTCATACATTAAGCTAAAGTTTCTGAAGGAGCTTCAATATTGGCTTAATTTGACTGGATGGCTCTCTAGGTAGCCTGATATAACCAGCACAGAGCTACTTCCACCTAGACTTTTATGTGAGACTTGGAGGTGTGCGCAACTGTGAGGAACTTCTTTTTCATCAAAAAGCAAAGAGAACAGCAGAGTTACCCCCAGTAAGAGTTTTTTATGTGAGACTTGTAGAGGTTTGAGACTGTGAGTAATTAGTTTTTCATCAAGAAGGAAAGAGAAATATTTCTTTTCTGCTTAAATTAATATTTTAATTGAGAGTTGGAAAGGTGTGGAACTGTGAGTAGCTAGCTTTTCAGCAAGAAGGACAAATAATTATTTCAATTCTCTTTAATATCTATATTGCTCTTATATTCACCTCTGCTGTGATACTAATTTCTGCTTTTCTGCTTTCTTCCATGTTTTAGTTAAAAAAAAAGTTTTCCGTTTTAATTTTTTTTTTACCTTTGTCCAGTATTTTAATTGGCAGTCTTGAGAAAACTGTGTTTCTTCATTATTCTGCACCTGTTTCCTTAAGTAGAATTACTTATAAAAAGCTGTTTGTATTTTAAACCTTGCTGGACCAATGTCTTGTAGTTTAATTCATAGCTGTGGCAGATTTGTGCATCAATCATTTATTATTGAATTGTTTTCCATGAACAGTTTACTGGTAAATTTTTACATAGTCTGGTGTCTTAAACTATAGCAGAAGTTCAATAGTGCAAGAATTGTCTCTGCACCAGTTTGTGCTTCAGTGTTTTTATATTCTGCGTATCATTTACTTGCTTGCATTCTGTGTCTACTGTATCCCTCACTAACAAATTAAGCTACATTTTCTGAAAGAGCTCAAGTATTGCCTTTATTTGATTGCTAGCCTCTGTAACTACTGTGCTGGTTCCTTGAAATTACCTAATCCTCCCACCCTCCTGCTGTTGCTGTTTTTATAAGGCTGTCTCTGCCCTTCACCTCTTATGATTATCTGATTTCCAAAGTCCCTCTCTCCCCTCTTTCATTGCTATTGCCTGTTGTATGAGCTATTGATATACCATTCCCACCCATGTTTTGCATCGATCTGTTATTCTGAGTTGCCACCCAGCAAACCAGTAATGTTCTTCAGTAAAGCTTCTTTACTACATACTGTCTGCAGTTCATTTCCCTGGAGGTCAGCAATGCTTGTAGTCCTGACCTGCATTCCAGAAGTGTTTTATTCGCATGCAGTGCCATCCAGACAAAGTTAAGTAACGTTGATAAATTGCACTTTATTTTGAGTGATCACTTTTCTTTCCTGCTTTTATGTATGCATTTCTCTGAATCTTTTGTTAAAAAATGCTTTTCCTCTCACTGTTACTGTCTAGAAATTATCTTCAGCAAGAGATTTCCAGCTAGTTGTGTAAGTGGTTTTGGTTAGAATTGCACTTGTGTGTCTCTTCTACTGTGTTTTTACATCAAGAGCACTGGGTTTATTCAGCTAATTGCAGGAAATGTTTGCCTGGTCTATTTGGAAATACACAAAAGCACTTTTATTGTACTTATTTTATTGACCAGAGGGCTCATTATTTTGTTTTCTCTTTTTTTTTCTTTGCTGCTATAAATTTTGCATGTTTGTGTGGTTTAGCAGTGCCCTGTAGAGTAGGAAACACATAGAAAGCAAATTTTCTCTGCAGAACAGTCCATAAAACTGTAACCCGTAAAGCAGCAATATAGTGCAAATACCTTGTGCATCAACAAGCGCCTAGAGCAGCTAGTTGGGTCTCAAGTGGCAATACCTACAGAATTAGTAAAAATCGCTATTGTGCAAACATTAAAGCTAGTAGGCTTAATCTGCCCCAGCAAAACATCCTTATTAGTCTGCACAAACAAAGCACCCTTAGTAGCTTTCTAACACCAATAGACCACCCCTTTATAGCTCACAAATCAAAGGACTAGACTTTGTAGCCGGTTTGCTTGATATGGGCATCTTGAGGCAAAGCAGCAAATGTCTCATGTTTACCGACAACTACGTAATCCTTAAAGTAGCAAACACAGAGAGATATTATGTAGCTTTCAAACAATCTTAGGCTGGTATGAGTCTAGCTTTGAATAGCATATTACCATCACAAAGGACAACGCCACAACAGGACCAAGAAATTATTGATTTCAATAATTGGTTGTCTTTCTAGTGCTATTCTAGTGAGATCCACTATTTGCTAACTTGGGAGAACAACAGACTGCATTGCCTTGCCAAGATGGTCTGCACCTTTTCCCACTAGGCTTTTGAATACTGACTAAAACTTCTTTCAACCCCATAGCACATTTTTGACAATGCCAAATTGACATAATTACTGTAAAGGGTTACCTTCATAAGTTAGCAAAACCAGAAGATGAACCAGCAAGTGAAACTGGAAGGTCTGACCATGTGAATGAGGTATGTCATTGAAAAAGCAAGTTATCTGGAACATAGGAATATAACAAATGTTTCTTACACCATGGCTGGGGCAGCATTCCTCAACTATTTTCTCATGAGAAGAGTTTTAATTTGCAACATGATTAATGCTGATTAGAAAAATGTGACTAAATTGTTGCTGATCAATTTCTGTCAAGTGACATATTTTACATTTGATATTTAGTACTAGTTTAATGAATAACTGCATTAATAAATCACAGTAGTAAGTGCGTTTTATTGGTTGCTGACAGTGATATGACTGATAAGGATTGTTATTCTGATTGATATGTTCTTATAAAAGATCCTGCATGTATGCAGTCAGGGAGACATGTTGGATTTTTGTTTGTGTCTCCAGTACATTTTCCAAAGACATGCATTTGGAGCATTTCTTCCTGGGCCTCCATTGAAAATAGACTCTGTCCTAGTTGGACTTTTCCAGTCAACAAATGTTAAATAAATAAATTAAATAAATAAATGTGTGCTTAAGGTAATAAAGCATTAAACTCTGCAGTGACTGAAGTTGTTGTATTAATAATGTATTTACCATAACATTACCTACATAGCAAAATCAACTCAAATGAACCTGAAGGTGTCGCTGCTCAGTGCCAGAAGACTAAATAGAAAACTACACTCCCTCCAAGCCCTATTCATACTTCAAAATATAGATATCTGTGCAGTTACAGAGGCAAGATTTAAAGCAGCAGAGAGTACCTCAGCAGTGCACAATTTCAGTGTCTTCCACACTTTTAGAAGAGTAGCTGCACAGACAAAGGCTAAGGGTGGAAATATCCCAAAACACATCAGTAACAAGCGTACCACTTGGGTGGTTAAACAGGATGATGTGCTAGAGCTCCTCAACATGCAGATCAGAATAAAATCCCATACAATATCCGAGCCAGCAATAGGTCACCCTCCATGTCCCAAAAAGCTGACAATGCAAACTTGGGCCTACTAGAGACACTTACCATCAAACCTAACATCCTACTCATGGGAGACTTTAATTACTTCTCTATAGACTGGGAATCCTACATAGCCTCAAATCTAGAGGCACAGAGATTTCTGGACTTCGTAAATACAAACATCCTTTACCAAAAATAGTTAATACACCCACTATATGCTCCAATATACTAAACTCCATGCTTACAAATAGGGGAGAATGCTGCACACCTCAATGTTTCATCTCCCCGGTAAGGTCTGATAATAGAGCTGTTTCTGTTGAAATCAATATCAACTGCATAATTCCATTAAAATGAGTAACAGGAACTACTCCAAGCCAAATCTCCTTTTATTAAATGATAGTAAAAAGTTCAATCCCCCTCTGAACTCAGAGAACACAGCAGCCTATGCTGAATTTCTCTCCGAAACTCTACACAACCGTGTCAATGACTGCACAGAGGCTGTTGAACCTTCAAGAAATAAGCCCAGGACCAGCTCCAGAAACAAACCTTCATGATGGCATTCCCTAATTAGATCAAGAAAAGCCTAATTTGATGTAAAGATTCCCTCCCAGGTGAAGAGTAACCCTGAGGCCTTCTTCAGCTATGTCAGAAACCTCAATGGCAACACACAGCAATGTGTTGAACTGGTGGTTAATGGTGCCACATTCACTGAGCTTGATGATATAGCAAACCTGTTAGTGGACAAATTCAGTTCCAACTTTACCTCTCCCTCACCCACAAGCATCCCTGAAGAAGTACTCTCAAACATAAACCCCTCCAATTATAACAAGGGCCATGTACTGGCTGAACTCACTTAAGCCAAGAACACAGCATCACTGGGTCCCAATAACATCCCAGAATGCCTCCAGAACAGTTTAAATTATGACTTAATAAGGCCCATTGAGTCATTATTTAACTATAATTTTAAAACAGGATTTGTGCCATGAGAATAGAGGACTGTAATGGTCATCTCCCCTCATAATGGAGGACTGTGAACAGATCCTGGAAACTACAGACCCATTGCTCTGACTGGTCTTATTTGCACAGCTATGGAAAGAATTATCATGGAATTTATCAGCAAGGACATAGGAGAACTCTAGCACTGGATCCATCCAGGTTTGGCTTTGTCAAATGAAGGTCAAGCCTACTGAATCTGGTGGACTTCTTTGAAAAGGTTACTAAGGTAATAGATAAAGGGAAAATGGTGCATACTGCCTACCTAGATCTGGCTGAAGCATATGACACAATACCACACTTGGGCATTGTCAACCAGATCATGGAACTACGTGTAAACTCCCTTATAACATTCTGGAAAGATAGCTGGCTCACTGATAGAATCCAGGAGCTAGGAACTGGTGAAGCCACCTCCACAAAGCTGCCAGTCACCAGTGGAGTCCCTCAGGGCTATGTGCTAGGCCCACTTCTTTTTAGCATCTACTTCTAGGATGTCAAAGCCAGTGTCAAAATCCTCTGGATAACCAGGTTTGCAGATGACTGCAAACTGGGAGCAGCCATTGAATCCTCCCAAGATCAGAGCACCCTTCAAGAAGGTCTAATACAGACAAAGACTTGTTGCTAAAGCCATTGCTTAAAACCTCTTTCCAAGAAATGCATTATAACTACTTTTGAGAAACTGGTCACCCTGGATAACTATGCCATCAGTAAAACACCCCTAACGGTTGACTCACTATTCCCGGATCTGGGAACTCATGTAGATAGTAACTAGCCTTTGTCCAATATGTGTCAAAGCTAGTAAAAAAAAATCCTTGTATGTTACTCAACTTAGAAGCAAGGGCATGTAATCTTGGCAAAGAGAGGTCTTCATACCACTGTACTGGGCTATCATCAGACCCATCATAGAGTATAATGTCCTCTTTAGTATGTACCTGAGCAGACACATGCAGTAACTGTAATGTCCACAAAGGTTTCCTTACAAAAAGAATATAGGGAGTAAACACCCTGTTCTACGCTGATCTCCTCAAAGCCCTGTCTCCTTAGCTGGGCAAACAGACTTCTGACAGGTAATCTTTGCCTGGTGTACAAGGCATCTCTAGACCCTGTTTTGAGGACCTTCTGCACATCTACAGAATAAACAGCATCAGAAGTAATAGACTGAGGGGCGTGGCCAAGGATGAACACAGGATAGCAGCAGATTTCTTCAGCTCCACCAATTTCATTACACTGACAGGAATTAATTACTTAAAAAATTAATTTTTGAAGTAATTTTCTTTCTAAATATGTTTGTTTTATATAGTTCTTGAACTATATCTAAAAAAGAAAGGAAATCTTAACAATATTCCTGTCAGAAATCACTTTGGAAATTTTCCTGTCAGTTTATCAGTCTGAAATGAGTTCCAGTAAGACAAATTCTCAAGACTCCAGCATCAAGAAAGAACTTCAGTCTCTGATAATTATAATCCAGCAACTTACTGCTAAGATGGATAAAATGGATACTAAAATAGACACCTTCATAGAAAAAACTACAAAACAAATAGACTTGTTACATATAGACCTGCAACAACAGAAGATCCAGATGACAGGCATAGAAGAAGCTGTGAATGACATGGAAAATAGAATATAAGAAGAGGAAATCAACATTGAGTTTCTGCTGAAACAAAATACACATTTATAAACAAAGCTGGATGACCTGGAAAATAGATCTAGGTGCAATAACATTAGGATTTTTGGACTGCCAGAAAATATTGAAGGTAACAATATTACTTCTTTTTTAACAACATGGCTCCCTAAAACTTTAGACTTACCAGAAGCATTCTCTTTTGGTATTGAAAGAGCACATAGATCTATAGCTAATACTAACTCTAACAAAAACTATCCTAGATCAGTTATAGTTAGATTTTTATCATATTTTGATAAAGAGATGGTTCTTAAATCTGCTTGGGCTAAAGCTCCTGTTAAGATTAATGAGACAACTGTGAGTTTTGACAATGACTATTCTTCCATGGTAATAGCTAAAAGAAAAGTTTTTCTGCCACTAATAAGGGAGCTTAAAAAAGCACAGTTTAAAACATACCTTCTGTTTCCTGCCAAGCTTAAAATCTTCCTTCCTGATGGTCCTAAAATTTTGATGACTTAGACACTGCTGTACTTTTTATCAAAAAATAAGATTTTGGATAAAATAGAAGAAATGGAATGGGCTAGTCCTTCATTAAAGAGACTGGCAACTGAAACTTCGTGAAAGACTTCAGAGAAGAAGAAGAGACTAAAAAACGAATGATTTGTTCTAGGTTTTTTTTTCCTCTCATCATTTTATTTAATTATTAATCTTTTTAAATATAGTTCCTGCATTTCCAAGAAGCAACAAATATTTTGAAAAAGATTTAATCAAAGTTATTCTCTGTGTGCAAAGAAATGTTTTGTTTCATAACTAGTCAAAATATCTGGAGATTTAATGGCAAGTTGTGATTCAACTTGTTTCTCTTTCTGAAAAGGAGAAGTAAGGTTAGTAATTTGATACATTTTTTCTTTATCTTTTTATTTTTCTTCTCTTTTTTTCTTTTCTTTGTTTAAACAATGTCATTCTATTTAGATTATGTGGTGGGTGAAGGGTGGGGAAGGCAGGGAGAGAAGAGTAATGAAAATATGATTAATAGAATAATAACATATTTATTCCTTGTAAAAAGTTTATATGTTCTTCAAATGCTATTCCTAATTATACTTTCTTGATTACACTGCTTATGCTTGTTTATAAATAATCTGTCATGCTTTAACTAATAATAATTAGAACTAAATAATAGTAAATAATATGTTTTATTTTTAACTCTATTAATATAAACAGTAAGTAATATTTCATTGTATATACTTCTTATAGCTTTCTCTTACATTTTTTTTACTTCTGCCTTACCCCCTTTTACTTTCTACTCTCTTTTTCTTTTCTTTATTAATATATAGAAATGCTTTTGATCATACAGACACAGTAAATAATAAGATTTGCATAAAAATTGAGTTGGGACAAAAATATTGAGTTTTATTACTTATTAATAATTTTGGGCTTAATTTCACTTACATAGAGGCTGTAATAACCTGTAAAATACATTGTGAAGGTTTTGTCATGTTTAGATGCATTTACACTGCTAAATGAATGTTTGTCACTAGTTTTTAATAAGTTTCCTGCCAAAATGTTAAGAGAGACAATCTGGGATGTGGGCTGTCTCATGCACAGTGTCCATGAGCTACTTCAAAAGCTTCAACTCTCAGAATTCTCACAGAGAAGCTGAAAGCAGCTAGTCTCACCTTTGACCTAGATATCACACTGACACATCACAGATTCAGCAATGACACTCTACCAGGAAATAGAAATGATACAAATGCGACTATGTGAAGGAAAATGAACTCTTTAACATCTAAATGTGAGTTATTTTATATAATTACTTAAATATCTATGTTATAATTCATAAAATATGTCAGTTATAATGAGTTTAAATGATACAGTTTCTTGTAGTAAGTAAATGTCTTATTTTAGAAGGCATATAAAATGAAACATTTATTCAAGTGTTTTTGAAAATCTACATAACAGCAGCTTAATAATCTGTGTTAAAAACTTATGTTCCAAACATATACATTACTATAACTCATTTAATTCATCTGATTGACAAGCATAAATAATTTTATAACTCTATACTGGAAGAAATTGTCATGTGATATATTTTAAAGCAGTAGTATAGCATGGTTGTAAAATCTGGTTACTAAAATGTGTTTGCTGTGCATTATTTTGTATAAAGTAGACAGATTTATTGCAGGGACAGCAAGTAAGATGGTGCTCAGTAAGGACATAACTCAGTGAGATCATATATATATATATATATATATATATATATATATATATATATATATATATATGTGTGTGTGTGTGTGTGTGTGTGTGTGTGTGTGTGTGTGTGTGTGTGTGTGTGTATACATATGTATATGTATATGTGTGTGTGTGTGTGTATGTATATATATATATATATATATATATATATATATATATGTGTGTGTGTGTGTGTGTGTGTGTGTGTATGTGTGTGTGTGTATGTGTATATATATATATATATATATATATATATATATATATGTATGTGTGTGTGTGTGTGTGTGTGTGTATGTATATATATATATATATATATATGTGTGTGTGTGTGTGTGTGTGTGTGTGTGTGTGTATGTATATATATATATATGTGTTTCTGAGAATCTGCATAACTATGCAGTATGATTTATAACAATTTCTATGAATATAATACTTTATTCTATTGACAATAATGAGTTTGAGTAAATGCTCATATACAAGCAATTCAAGGTTTTTGGAAGCTGTTAATTGCATTTACATGACAGAAAATAGATGCATCTTAATATATGTAATGTCTGAATCATATTAGCCAAAGTTTTTGATTTAAATGAATGTTAGAACCTATTTTTCTCTCCTCTTGATTTCTAACATCAAGATTATTTGAATGCTATTTGAATACAAGTGTTTTATATTACATGGATGTATATAGTAGTATGAACAGTTTTTTTAAAAAAAAAAAAAAAGGTTTATTTTAGTTTATATGATGCTGTTTTACCAAATGTGTAGTCTTGTCTTGCTAGATAATTGAACTGAAAACTGTTAACCTCAGTTAAATATAACTAGTATTAAATTGATAAGGTGGTAGCTGAGGTACTGCTGCTTAGGGTAGGGGTTAACTTGAGTGGTAAATACTACTCTAAGTTGGAGTTTATAACTCCAGGCTGGATGCAAGGTTTAATCCTTACATTATTTTCACTTGTTCATTGTTATTTGTATATAGTTTTGACATCCACAATATATATTGTACATTCATTGTCACTACAAACAAAATTGAATCCTATATGAAATCCCATAAGAGATTCAATAAATACAGCTATATTTAAAGGTACACCTAAAGGAGGAGATGTAACATTACTTATCTTGTTATTTGTTATTTTGATCATAAGATTCTTAAGTTTTAAAAATGCCAAATGACATCTTTAAAAGGAATTTCTTTAAACATTAATGGATTGAATAATCCATGTAAAAGGGCAAGCCTAATAAGATACATTAATTTACATAAGGCCAACTTAGTCTTCCTGCAAGAAACCCATCTCTTGAAAAAAGATATTGATAAACTAGCCACAAACAAATACACAGTATTGGTTAGTTCAGAGCACACACAGAAAAAGAGGAGTGGCTATTTTATGGAATAAAAGTATGCCCATTCCTAAAACCATTAAGTCTTATCAGGATGACAAAGGAATGTTTTGTATGGTTACAATACAAATTAATGGGAAGACTTACACTTTAATTAATGTATATTGGATACCTGGAATTGGTATTAATACAGTGAAACATCATCTTGATAAGATCATATCATTCTCTATAGGAGATATTATTTTAGCTGGTGACTTTAATTGTATACTACATGAAAGTGATACTACCACTATAGGAAAAGAAGAATTACATCTAATGCAAAACATTTAAATGATTTTGCTAATTCTTATCATTTGAATGATATTAATAATCAGATAGATTCAAAGTCATTACCATACACCTTTTTTCTAACAGATACAAAACTTATTCAAAAATAGATAGGGTCTTTATTTCTAACCAGATGGTAACAGATTTAATTAATTCCAAAATCATTTCATGTCCTATATCTGATCATAATTCAATTGTTTTTGAATTCATGATAAAAAATACTCATAATGTTCAGATCAAAAGGATACCAGCATACTTAACTCAACTAAAAGACTATAAAGAATATATACTTTCAGAAGTAAAACATTTTTTAGACATAAATAATACTCCTGAAGTCTCCATTGTTTATGTTTGGGATGCTTTAAAATCATATCTATATGGACAAAGTATCAGATGGTATAATAATAAAAGGAAATCTTGGCATAAGGAATTGTTAGATATTCAAAGTAAATTAGACTCTTATAAACATAATAATAAAGAAAATATTATGGACAAGAAAGTTATTGAAGAAATAAACAAACTAAATGAGAAATACAAAGAAATTTTAACTCATAATGTTAAAATAACTTTAGAGAAATACAAGTTTTTGTCTTATTCAATAAGCCCCAAATACTTACATAGACTTAAAAATAAAACAAAAAGGTTGAATAAACAAAACCATATCAAAGAAATCTTTTCTCTAAGGAAAAAGAAGAATGTTTCTAGTATACCAGAAATACTAGATGAATTTAGAAATCAATTTCACAAAATTAACCATAATAACATTAATATGGAACCTAAAGATAAAAAAAGGAGTTTATAATCACAAACATGAATAAAAAGCTTAATAAACAACAGATTAAACTATTGGACAAGAGTATTTCATATACAGAAGTTATTACACAAATAAATAAGCTTAAATCAAACAAAGCACCGGGTAATGATGGTATTATACCAGAGATATAAAAAATCCTTTCTAAAAGTACATATTCATTAATACATAAGGTTTTTATTTTGGCCCAATATGAGTTAATAACCCCCCCATCTTGGCAATATACATTTATTTCGCCAATTTTGAAACCTAATAAAGATCCAACTAGATGTTCTTCATATTGGCCCATCTCATTACTTAATGTTGATTATAAAATGTTTATGAGTATCTTTGCTGATAGATTGAAGACAATCATTCCCAGCATTATAGATATAGATCGGACAGGCTTCATTGTAAATAGAAATACTTTTGATAATATAAGAAGAACTTTAACATTAATAGATTTTGCAAATAGGAAAAAGAAAGATTTAACACTTATTAGTTTTGATATAAGTTCAGCATTTGATTCAGTAAGTTGGGACTATCTGTTTACCTTAATGAAGTGCACAAACTTCTCAGATGCATTTGTAAGTCTAATTGAGCATTTATACAAAGGAACGTTGGCTTATATTAAGGTAGGAACATATGTTTCACAAAAAATACCCATTCTTAAAGGTACAAAACAAGGATGTCCACTTTCTCCACTATTATTCACTTTAGTAATGGAGCCTTGGGCTAATTTGATCAGAAACAGTACTGACATAGAGGGTTTTGAAATAGATGAAAATACAACATCCAAAATTCAACTTTTTGCAGATGATGTTCTAATTACATCAGCAGGATCTAATTCTTCTATGCAGTCTCTATTTGATAAAATGATGAATTTTAAAAGTATTTCTGGTTTAATATTCAATGAAGAAAAAACTAAAATACTACCTATATATACATGAAAAAATATTCTCATTAGTGATTTTACTAAATATGTACCCAATTCAGGTCAGATAACTTATTTAGGTATAATACTATCTAAAGATATTAAATCTATTATATATAATAATTATAATACCTGTTTTCTTAATATACAAAATCTTTTAATACCTGGAATAATATGTTTTTTACTATGGAGGAGAGACTTACAATTATTAAAATGATAATATTCCCCAAGATTTTATACTTAATACAATCAATAATACTACCACCTACAAAAATAATTATCAAGAAACTGAATACACTAATGTTAAATTTCCTATGGGCACCTAATAGACCTAGGATTGCATTAAAGAAACATACTAATAGCTGGTCTCAAGGGGGTATTTCTTTTCCAGACTTTAATTTATATACTATCTCTTCTATTGTAAAAGTTATTACTTTATTAATAGATCAGTCATATGTCACAAAATGGAAAGATTATTGGGAGCTAATTAGTATGCACTTCATGAAAATCTCCTTAACACATAAAAATATGATTGTAAATAACTCCATGTCATGGTTACTAAAGGAATTTTGTACTTCACCTATTACACCTAAACATATGGTTTGTTACCCATTAAATATTATTATTAGTTATCGTAACTTTATATTCATGCACCCTAAGTATAGGGAATGGAATTTTATTGTATTCCCTATAATGTATACTCAGGGTATGCTTTTGTCATCTACTTCTGAAGGAACTCATTTAACTATAGATAATGATCTAAAGTACTGGTATCAGTTGATATCTGATAATAAAGTTAAAAATCTAGATTTCTTAACACAATAATTTGATCTAAGAGAAACTTGCTGGTTAGAGGTTCAGACCTTTAGACGACATCTCATTAATAAAATAGATCTAATGTCTATAACAGTTCAAGAATCTATTCCAACACTGATTAGTTACTTGATATTAAATTTACAACATAAAGTTTCTGATAAAGGTAAACTTTCATACATACATAAAATTATCAGACAAGAAACTTTTTACAGTTTAGATTCATACTGGAATTATTTCACTTCTATTAATGGGGACCCACCAAATCAACAAGATAAACAATATATATTGGGATCTGCTTATAGAACTACGTCTTCCATTGTCTGGAGACTTTATACATGGAAATTTTACATAGATCTTTTTATACACCTTTGATGATGAATAAAATAAATAATAAAGATAATTTATGTAAGAGATGTAATGTAGAAATTAATGCTGACTGGGCTCATATGTTTTATGACTGTATAAAATTGAAAGAATACTGGAAGTCAATTAATGAATTTTTGCAGGGTCTTTTACAGATAATTTCATTATTTCTAAATCTCTTATATTATTCAACACACCTGTACCTCAAAGTGTTAAAAGGTTAAGCTTCTCTTGTTATGGTCTATTCTAGCAGTGGCTAGGAAAATAATAACTAGAAATTGGATTTCAGATACACCTCCTTCGTTCAATGAATTTAAAAATGTTATGAATATAGTGTGCCATATGGAAATAAACACAATTAGGACAAGAACAAATAGAAAAACATCTTATTATATTGTATGGGATAATTTACAAAATTTGTTAAAAAAATTTTAATTTCAATAACATGGTATTTTAGTTTAATTAATTGATCTGATTGTAGTGGATGTCTTTGTAAATACTTTAGTTGTTTTGTTGAATATTATAATAATACCTATTTTTAATTACTTGTATAAAATTGTTATGATATTTCTCTTATATGTTAAAACAATAAACCTGTTTTGAAAAAAAAGAAGTAATAGACTAAATTTTGATTGTGGCATAAATATGACATGTTGGAGAGACAGATATGTTTCTCAGAATATTCCCATTCTCTGAAACAGGGTCACATCCATGTGAAGCAGAGTTATTCCCTATCCTTATTTAAGTGCAACTTGGACCAGTGGATGGGTAATCAGAAACTCACCCCTGGCCTAGAACCTATGTCTCTGATGGACAAAGCCTGTCAGTAAATCACCCCTGTATAAATACAATTTGTGGGTCACATTTGGATTACGTGTCTGGGCTTATAAGGACTATTGTGGTCATTAGCATTGCATGTACCTATGAACCTATGTGCATACTCAGTGTGCCCTGTTACATTTGGTATGTTAGAATCCACAGAAATACAGTGGCATTCACATGTCCATGTGCACCCCAGTGTGGCTTGTTTCATCATGTCTGTTACAAACCACAGAATCAAAGTGACATATCTGTTCTCAAGTCCATCCCCAGGGCTTCGTCTGGCATAAGGTCTGTCAGGAATCATGGCACTACAGTGAAATCTGCATTGTCATATGTACTCTTAATGTGTCCCGTTATGTAAGTTCTGTTAGGATTCACAGTGCATGCTGATACATTATCTATGCTGATCCATTAGCTGTGTGTGTGTGTCTGTGTGTGTGTGTGTGTGTGTGTGTGTGTGTGTGTGTGTGTGTGTGTGTGTGTGTGTTCTACTCTTTGTGTGTCTCTGTGTCTGTGTGTCTCTGTGTGTTCTACTCTGTGTGTGTCTCTGTGTGTCTGTGTGTCTGTGTGTGTCTGTGTGTGTGTCTCTGTGGGTCTCTTTGTTTCTCTGTGTGCCTGCATGTGTGTGTGTGTGCGTGTGTGTGTGTGTGTGTGTGTGTTCTACTCTGTGTGTGTCTCTGTGTGTCTGTGTGTCTCTGTGTGTTCTACTCTGTGTGTGTCTCTGTGAATGTCTGTGTGTGTGTGTGTGTGTCTCTGTGTGTCTCTGTATGTCTGTGTGTGTGTGTGTGTGTGTGTGTGTGTGTGTGTGTGTGTGTGTGTGTGTGTATTAGCTGTGTCATCAATATGAGGCTGTAGGTCCTAAGTAACACAGCTAATGTATCAGCACGCACTGTGTCCTGTTATGTATGTTCTGTTAGGATTCACAGTGCGTGCTGATCCATTAGCTGTGCTGATCCATTAGCTGTGTGTGTGTGTGTGTGTGCGTGTGTGCGTGTGTGTGTGCGTGTGTGTGTGTGTGTGTGTGTGTGTGTGTGTGTGTGTGTGTGTGTGTGTGTGTGTCTATTAGCTGTGTCATTAATATGAGGCTGTAGGTCCTAAGTAACACAGCTAATGTATCAGCATGCACTGTGAATCCTAACAGAACATACATAACAGGACACAGTGCGTGCTGATACATTAGCTGTGCTGATCCATTAGCTGTGTTAGGACCTACAGCATCATATTAATGACCACACTGTCATGCTTTTCTTACAGTTTGGCTTCCAGAAATCAACCTTGTTTAAAAATATCTCATCTACTTTTTGCGCATGACTTACAGCTGTATAGTTCATCAGATGAAGAGTTGAAAGCACAAATACAAATAATTTCACCTTTCTCAAGTTATATAAGAATAACATTTGGTCTTGATAAATGTGCAAAAGCAACATTTAATACTGAAAGCAACAGCATCAAGAAAATATTAACTTAGGACAGAAATATGCTATAAAGGAACCTGAGTAGGAGGGAGTATATAAATGTGTGGGAATAGATGAAGAGTCAGCAATAAAACATGAATAAACGTGAAGGAAGATCAGTATGGAATGTCAGAAGACTTAAAGTAATATTTAAAATTGTCCTGACATCTAGGAATAAATTACACACTATAAATCAATTTGCTCTTCCTGTTCTAGCTTATGGTTTTGGGGTGAGTGACTGGCCCCAAATAGTTTTGATGCATCTGGACATGAAACAAGAAAAGTGTTTTATGCATTATCAAATGATATCTAAAAATCAGTCTTGATTATATCAAGGTTATAGATTCTTCACTCTGAAGAGGTCTGAGTCTCCTTAAAAGTATCTACAGGTACTGATCTGCAGTCATGGGACTGAGTACATATCTACTGACCTCATCAGATCGAAGCAGAGTGAAAGTTTTAAAATATGAGGAGAGGAAGTATAAGATGAGACGACTCAGAGGTCAATTAAAGTCTACCAAAGCCAGATCTGAGGTAAATTTGGCCTTACAGGACAAGGACAACCACAAGGCATTTTTTAGTTATGTCCACAACCTCAAATGCAATACAAAATTGTGTGCAGAGCTCATTGTAAATGGAGACACCCATATTTATTTATTATTTATTTATTTATTTTATATTTGTTGACCGGGATAGTCAGACTGGATGCATGTCCATTTTCAGCGGAGGCCCGGGTAGAAAAGCTCCAAGGTTAAGCAGATACAGCATTACATAATACCAGCATTACATATTACAAACAGACTATTTACAGAGATTACATGAGTAAGCAAGTTAAACAAGTTCCACAGGTTAGAGTTAATCCTGAGCGCAAGTCAGGATTAAATTAAATTACACAGTAAACTGGTTAACAGATTTTTACACATTCTAGAGAGAGTTAGCCAGCCTTGATACATTGACATAGCCAGTTAAGTGACAAATGTTGCTTGAGTCTAGTTTTAAATTGACCTAAGGTGGAAAGTAAGGTAATATCAGCTGGAAGAGAGTTCCAGGATCTACTTAGAGAGTTTGCAAAGAGAGAGTCACCGGCTGTGTTATTAATTTTGCCAGTCTGAATTAGTAGTTTGTTAGAGGATCAAAGTGGTCTAGGATTGTTATAGGGGGTGATAATATTTTTAAGTGCAGGAGTATTGTCCAGATTCTAGAGGATTTTATAGGCCATAATCAGTTGGTTATACTGGATTAGGCTGGATAGTTCAAGCCACCCAAGCTGATTTAGATTGATGCAATGATGTGTGCTAAAAGGCAGCCCAGTGGCAAACCTGGCAATGTGGTTGTAGAGTTTGTTAAGGACAGTCTTGTTTAAATTCAGGAGTACAGGGGATGCATACAGAAAGGTTGAAAGAAGGTGAGAGCGAGCTATGGCAATTTTAGCTGAAGGGGTTAGGAAGGCTTTTATTCTGTAAAGTGACCCTAGTTTTTTATTGATGGTTTTGATTGATTGGTTAACATGTAGGTCAAATTTTAGATTAGTGTCTATGATGACACCTAATAGTTTTGTAGAGGGGTCAGGGGAGATTATTGTGCCATCATTTGAATTTATGGTAAAGGTGAAAGCGGTAGACCTATGTGTTGGTGAAAATAACAGCATTTTAGTTTTTTTGGGATTTAGGATCAGACGACGTTCAAAAAGCCAGTTTTCTATTGTATTAAAGGTGGTCTGGGTAGCTGACCATAACTCTATTGGAGATGTGGCTGAGCAAATCAGAGTAGAGTCATTAGCATATTGGATACAGCTGACTTTTGGGATGACAGTATAAAGGTCGTTAGTGAAGATGGAGAACAGAAAGGGCCCTAGTATAGAGCCTTGTGATACTCCAAGGGTGTTAGGTAGAAGGTTAGAGAGTTTGTTCTGCCAGAAGACAGCCTGCTGTCGACCATTCAGGTAGGATTGAAACCATTGAAAGGATCTAGTATTTAATAAACGAAAAGCAAAACGGCTTACAGGTAAAACCCAGTATAAAAAAAGAGAAGTATATGAGAGAAAACACTATACCGGGTACCACACAATAACGTCTTTATTTACTTTGTTTAAATAAAGACGTTATTGTGTGGTACCCGGTATAGTGTTTTCTCTCATATGGCTCTAGTATTTAGACAGAATGTTTGCAGGGTGTGGATTAAAAGTTGGTGATCAACCATATCGAATGCCTTGGAAAGATCCAAGAAGAGGGCTGAGGATATATAATTATTGTTGCGATTATGGTTTATGGTGTTGGTAAAGGCTAGTAGGGCTGAAGTAGTGCTGTGATGAGGATAGAAGCCATGCTGAGTGTCTGCCATAAGGTGATTCTGGATTAGGTGGTGCATGAGTTGTCTATGACTACATTTTTCCATAATCTTTGCAAGTGGAGAGAGTATAGCTATTGGCCTATAATTGGAGAATTCAGTAGAGCTGCCTTCATTGTGAAGTGGGATTACATAGGATATTTTCCAGATGGTGGGAATTTTAGCTTCTACTATGGTTCGATTGATTAGTATTGAAACGGGGTAAGCAATAGCATCAGCTGATTTTTGTAGGTGCTCGGCAGGGAGTTGATTAGCAGAAAGTGTAGTGGGTTTTCATTTTTTGATCAAGGTACGGATAAGTGAAGTGGTGACTGGTTGGAAGCTGAATGCAAGTAGGTTTCTAGGGGTGCTACTTTCAGGACCAGGGGAGCTAGGAGGTAGTTGGCTAGCTAGGGCTTGAACTGTCTCAGTAAATAATTGGTTAAAACTGTCAGAAACGTAGCGGGGCTATTGCAGTTTACAAGGTTTCCTAAGGTGTCCTAAAGCTATAAGGTAACTATTATAGCTTTTAATGTAAGAGTCAGTTTACTTAAGTTACAGGGGAAGGAGGCAAACACTCAAGTAGAAAAAGCAGGGATTGGGGATGAAGTTTGTCCAGGATGTAGTAGATTATTTAAACCTGCCCAAAACTTCTGAGGGTTATTTTGATTTACTGTCTGTAAATTACATTAGTATTGTTTTTGTCTTGTAAAAATGGATATTTTAGTTTCGTTCCTGGATTGCCTGTATTTAATGTGATCTTGGGGGTCTTTAGAAGAACGCCATAAAGCCCATGTTTTGTTTCTAAGGGTAATTTTGAGTTTAGACTCTTTAGAAAGCCATGGCACAATTTTTGCCTTTGTTCTCTTTGAACGAACAGGTGCATGCAAATCAAGGATCTCAAGGAATTTGTTGTTAAAGTATGCTACTGCTTCCTCTAAGGGGAGGTGTTTTAGAATAGACCAATTACATGAGTTTAGTTCTTGTTGGAATTTGGCAGGGTCAAAGTTTTTATTGTTTCTTATCTTTCTGAGTAAGGGTTGTTGGGAATTAATGGCTTTGTGCTTAATTACATATGTGAGAAGGTGATCGCTTAGGCCATCAAGGAGGGTACCAGAGGTGTACAGTTAGGGTTTACTATTTATGAGTACCCAGTCAAGTATGCTTTCTTTTTGGTTGGGTTTACCTATCCTGGTAGGGGTGGATATGATTTGTGTAAATGCATGCAGGTGAATATGGGTGGTTGAGGATTCCGAGGAACAGGTGTCCCAGTCTATGTTAAAGTCTCTAAGTTGTAGGGTTTCTTGGGGGCAGTGACATGATAGCCAGTGCAGGATATCTTCAAGTGTAGATATATTGTTACCTGGGGGAATGTACATACAGATGATATTAATGCATTTATTTTTATTAAGTTGCAATTTGGTGGCAAGAATCTCTGAGTTATTAATCTGAGGTGGTTGTATTACATCTATGGTGACATTCAACTCAGATTTATAGAGTACAGCTACCCCACCCCCCTTCCTTGAAGCACTATCCAGCCTGTGTATGTTGTGCCAAGGTGGTAACACTTCATTGTCTTTAGTGTTAGGTTTTAACCAGGTTTCAGATAAACAGAGAATCCCAGGGGAGTGGACATCCAGAAGTGCATGCAATTCATGTACCTTGTTATTAATGCTTCTAATATTGAGATGGCAGGCTAGGAGAGAGTTAGTTGGCCTATTAATTGTAGGTTTGTAGCTTAGATTGCAAGTAGAGGGGTATGTGTATCTGAAGTGGGTGGGCCAGGGTTGGGGTGAATATCACCACCAAGTTTTAGGTTAAGTCTATACTTGGTGATGAACGTCAGGAATTTGTTTATTAGTTGTGGTAGTGTTTGGATCTAGAGCAAATGTGCCTGGGGTTGAGATGTTGATAGACTGAACAAGATGTTGGATAGGATCTGGTACTGTAATTATGGTTGAAGGTGGGATGATTTACACATGGGGTGATAGTATGGCCTTTTGGGACCTGAAATCCCGTGAGAAACTGGTTTTCATACAAGGTAAGGAGGTATGGTGCGAACAAGAGGGGTAGTAAAGAGGAGTATATCATTAACTGTGATTCAGCTAGTGAGTTAAGGAACTGTTTTACCTGGTGATGCAACACCAGAAGATAGAGTGGTGAGGTAAAGGTACTGGAAGGGGGATGGGAGAATGCCAGATGGAAGCTAACAGGTGCTATTAAAATGTAAGTAGAAGAATGGGGGTGGGAGGAATTATCCCAGATGAAAGCAGATAGGATCTAGAAAGTGAGGGAGTGGCTATAGTACTATAAATTTAGAGGCACTGGGGGTGGGAGGGAATTGGGGGCAGGGAGGGGAGTGAAGAGAGCCTGAGCATAGCGAAGGCAAACGTAGCGGGGCTATTGCAGTTTACAAGGTTTCCTAAGGTGTCCTAAAGCTGTAAGGTAACTATTATAGCTTTTAATGTAAGAGTCAGTTTACTTAAGTTACAGGGGAAGGAGGCAAACACTCAAGTAGAAAAAAAAGAGCCCTATGGCTGACCAAAATGGTGACCTGCTTAATTACACAGCACTGTAAGTGAAAGCTTAACAAATGCTCTGTGTGTGCAACCTACTTTGCTTAAATGCTGAGAGAAACTGATTGCAGTCCTGTAGACACTGCTTTGTTGGGGACTGTAGAGTTCAATCTGCTTAAATGCTGAGAGAAACTGATTTTGTTATGGTGACCAAATGCAGTCCCGTAGACTCCGTTTTTTAGGGAAATGTAGAGTTCAACTAGGAAAAGAGAAAAGCCGAGATTCTGGGGTAAGCATGAAGGCAACAACAGGCAGTTATTTTATAATACATTAAGAAAGGTTTGATGGTGGGGGGGGGGGTAAAGTAGCACACTTCAGAATGAACTAAGATTTATAGCTAAGAAACCTAAGCAAGAGACCAATGCAGTAAATAAACACTTGCCAGATTTTAAAGATATACCAGAAAAACTAAATCAATTGTTCACAATTGTACAACTGGAAAATTGCCAGTAAAAGCACTTCAGGTATAGCTAGCCCAAGTTATTCAAATCATAAAAGCACTTCTTCAATGTGTGTGTGCAATTTAAACATTAAAAACACATGCAGCAAGTAGGAGCCCTGATTATACACTTTCTCTAGATACAGTTTCAGTTCAAACACAAATATTACCACAGAAATTCAGTAAAGTCACTAGCTACTTATAGAGCCTCTGCAAAACTAATAGATCAGTCTGTGCAGACTCAGAATTTAGCAGCAAGTCATTCAGTTACACAAAAAACTCAATACAATGAAGAAACTTACTCTGAGTCACACCAGGTCAGCCGGGGGTGGGGGGGTGGGGTGGGATCCTAAGCACCTAGATTTGTAAATGATGCCTGTACTGAATTGTAGCAGTTTAACCTGTTTGAGGAAAGATGGGGATGGGGGAAAAGAGAAGGCAGTAGGAGTGGTTACAGGGATATTATGCCAGATGATATAGCAAACCTACTGGCTGACAAATTCAGCTCCATTACCCCTCTCCCCCCCTCAATATTCCGTCAGAAAATACCATCAAATATAACTCCCCCTGTTATCACTAGGGAACAGGTTCTTTATGCTCTCTTTAAGGCGAAGAACACTGCATCAATGGGCCCAGACAATATCCCAGGATGCCTTCTAAATAGCATGAAACATGACCTATCAGGCCTTGTGGAGTTGCTATTTAACTGTAGCCTCCAAACAGGCATTGTGCCTCATGAATGTAGAGCAGCAACAGTCATACACTGGCACAAAGATGAGCCATCTACAGACCTGGAAACTACAGACGCATAAGTCTCACTAGTTTCATATGCAAAACCATGGAAGGAATTATCATGGAAATGATCAATAATATTACAGTAAACCTCCAGACACTGGCTCAAACCATTTTGGTTTCATCAAGGGCAAGTTATGCCTACTCAACCTGGGGGACTTCTTTGAGAAGGTCACCAAAGCAATGGATGAGGACAAAATGGTTCACACTGCCTACCTTAACCTGACCAAGACATTTGATACAATACCTCACTCAGGCATTGTTGACAAACTCAAAAGGTTAGGTACAAACCTGTGTGTCACCAAATGGATAGCTAACTGGCTCACAGACAGGACCCAGGAAGCTAGAAATGGGGAGTACACCTCTACTAAGAAGCCAGTCCCAAATGGAGTCTCTCACTGATCAGTCTCGGGACTGCTCTTTTTTGGCATTTACTTCTCTGAAGTCGAGATCAATGTCAATGACCTCTGGCTGACTAAAGTTGCAGATGGTTGCAAATCAGGAGCTGTCATTAAATCCCACACTGATACAAATGTTCTGCAGGAAGGGCTGACAGACAAACAACTGGTGTCAAAGCCATGGACTAAAAGTAAATTCCAAGAAATGCATAATAGTATTTGTCGGGAAGTCATCGACCCCTGGTAACTATCCTATTGACAACACACCCCTTAGATTTGACCCATTAGTCAGGGACACACATAGACAGTAATGTAGCCTTTGACCATCACATGTATACAGTAGTGAGGAAATCATTCTATGTTGTACAACTTATAAACAAAGTTTTGACATCTAAGTCCAAAGAAGTCATTGTTCCACTGTATTCATCATTCATCAGACCTGTCATTCAGTACATTCCCCACTTTGGTATGTAGCTAACCTGTCATCCAACAATTGTAACATCCACAGAGGTTAATCATTAAAAGAATACAGGATGTGAGTAATATGTACTATGCAGACCACCTCAAGGCCATTTCTCTTTATTCTGTCTCCTACAGGTTGTTGAGGGGAGATCTATGTCTGGCATACAGGGCATTTTTAGACCCCATTCTGATGGACCTCCTGCATATCTGCAAAACAAACAGCACCAGAATTACCTATTCTAAAGACTTAAACCTTGCCTGTGATATAAATAAGATCTGCTGGAGAAACAGGTATGTATCCCAGGGATTACCTTGTCTCTGGAACAGGTTCCTCATTCATGTAAAGCAGAGTTCCTCCATAATCCAATTCGTGTAACTTGGACAATTGGATTTGAAACAAAATTCATCCCTGGTTTGGCACCAGTGTCTCTAATGGACACAGACAACCTGTAAATGGTTCATCTCCCAGGTCCCTGCTTTTAAATGTCTCATCTTTCAAGCCCCTGCTTACACTTACCAAGGGTCCAAGAACTTGTCAGAGATTTGGGATGCATGGCTATGCTTAAAAAGGCCCTTGTGGTCTTTAGCCTAGTAAACACCTATGAACTTATAGTTTAGTAGAAGTATTTCTGTATCAAGCAAGAATGTAAATGAAACCAAATATAGACAAAAATCCGACAGTAACTGAATGTGTCAAAGAAAAGAAAAGAAAGGTTATAAGGAAAACAATCAGACAAAAAAGGGAAAACATTAAAAAATCCACAAAAATAATGGCAAATGCAGAGATGTCATGGAATAACCCTATATTGACCAACATTTGGTACATGAATGGTTAAGGAGAGCTGAACTGAAACCAAAAGGTGAAAGGCTAATAATGGTGGCAAAGGATAGTGGACTAGGTTCACAATGGTTCACTAAGTCTGTTGAACATGTGGGGGAAACAGACAAATATAGGTTGTGTAAAACAGAACTGTAAACAGTCACACGTTTTGTTGCTGGATGTGATGTACTCTTTGTAAAGGGCTTGTATACTGAAAGGCAGAATAATGTGGCAAGACTGTTGCTTTGGGGATTGTGCAAATGTTACAGTATAGAAGTAGCTGAGAAACAATGGAAACTGGAACCACAAAGCATTATAGAGAATGATAACATTTATATCACATGAGATCACCTATTGCCAACAGTTCATAAAATATATGTGAGAAAACCAGATACAGTAGTCCTTGAAAAGAAGATCACGTCAGTCGGGGATCACGTCAGTCGCCCTGCTAGACAGGGGTCCAGGGAAGTAAATAGTGTGGGAAGAAATAGCCAGGGAGTTGTTATGGCTAGGCTTATATAGGCCCTAGGGCTGATAGCCTTGTACCAACCTATGAACCTATGAACCTATAAAAGTAGTATTGAACATTGAAATAGCTACACCCAATGATTATTGTCTTATGTACAGAAAGGCATGAAGGCATAAAATACTAGTATATGCAAGCAGAGATTAGAGCAATGTGGAAAAATGATAGTCAGATGATTCCAGGAATGACAGGTGTAAAAACATAATTTACAATCATGCTTATATATGCTAGCAATATATGTAATCCCATATGAAGTACAGAAGGAAGCAATTCAGTACACAGTGCAGGTGCTGAGAAGAGCACTCTTAGGTAACATCAAAGACTGAAACAACACTAATCTCATACCCTAACTTAGGAATGGGGTTTGTTCCTGTCATGTTATTAGAACCCCAAACACTTAAAGAAATGAAACCATGTGACCTCACTGTGTCCTGCTACATCGTGTCTGTTAGAATCAACTGACAGACAACTAGCTGCCATTTTACATGCTATCAAGAAGGTCTCCCCTGAAAAGGGGCTACTAGCCTAATGGGACTAACCTGGTCAGCAAAAGGATAAATAAATAATAAAAAATAATGAATGGAAGCATTTCTGCTCACAAATAAATAAACTGGCTAAAACATTAGTCAGGTGTGATGACTTCATGAAAAGTAAAATAAAAGAGGGTGCTAATAATTATCAGAGAATGGAAAAACTGTACATCGGTACCCTGACTGGAGAATGAACATTCTCCAGCAGGGTATTAAATACAGGTAATGCCTGTGGAAAATGAGTATGATGCTTCAAGGCAACATATTAAGGGAGCATGAAGCCCCGAGTCTAAGAAAGCTAACAGTCGCCATTATTTTACACTCGTTAAGCAGAGCTTTTGTTGCTTAGCAAGCATAAAATTAAAAAAGAGAAAGTTTAAAAAAAAATGGAAAGCATATGTGTTTGTTTATCTCTGTGTGTGTGAGTGTATCCGTGAGTGAGAGTGACACTAATCAAGCCATTATTTGTGCTTGTTAAGCAGTTTTTGCTGTTTAGTGAATGAGAAGTTTGTGTGTGTGTGTGTGTGTGTGTGTGTGTGTGTGTGTGTGTGTGTGTGTGTGTGTGTGTGTGTGTGTGTGTGTGTGTGTGTATGTGTGTGTGTGTGTTTGGATATGCTTGTGTGTGAGAAAGAGTGAGAGAGAGAGAGAAAGATTGAGCGATTTAGCAGTGGCCACAACAGTTAAGAGGTATGCATACCACTCAACATCTTAGCTCAAGATATCTGGATAAAGCTTAATATAATGGCAGAGGGGGTTATAATATAGGGGCAGATTTTAAATATTGCTCTTATAAACTTAGAATGTTGCTAGAATAACAATATTTGTTTTAGCATGCATTTTCTGAAGGAAATAAAGTCTGAAACTCAAATGTATGCCATTATTTAAATACTTCAACCTGAATGATTTGACACCAAATCACAAAATTTATGAGAAACAGGCTCAAAATAAATATTAGGTAAACATTTGGATATTCTTTGAAAATCAGAAAAGTTGAGAAGTATGGAGGTAAGAAACTTTTAATGCCTGGCATTCATTAATTTTAAACATGTTTTTTTATAGTTACTCTGTTTTTAAATGTATGTGTGTGTGTGTCTCTGTGAGAAAGAGTGTGTGTAGATATTAAATAATTATGAGACTTATATTTTGGATGTAAAATACTTCCTGTAACAACATTTACATATACTACACAAAGTTGGAAGCATTAGGTGGAAAAACTATTTTACATCCAAAATATATATATATATATATATATATATATATATATATATATATATATATATGTATAGCTGTCATTAGTCTGTCATATTAGTTAGCCATTGCCTTGCTGTGCATTGCTTGAATATTTTACAATATATCTGTGCGGTGCTCATGCACTGCTTTTATTGTATTTCCTCTGATGTAGAATTTATAAATCACAAAATTATATGCCTGCATTAATTGTTGTGGATTATTAACAGGTATGGTTTCCCACTGTATTATTTTAAATAAATCATGTATTCATTGGAGGTGTTTCGGTCCTGCACAATCTAAATACTATTTACATACGTTTTGACTAAAGCATCTGTGAACATGTTGAAAGCCTTTTTGCCTCATTAACTGCTTTAAATCCATTAGGTTTCATTTATCATTAAAGTCACTAACAGTTGTTAGCATTATTGATGTGTACTGTCATTCTATTTTACAGGAAACTGGTAATCAGCTTCCAAACCTTCGTATGGCAATGACAAGAAAAGCAGCATGTTTTTACCTGCCTTTTCTTACATATGCCTGTTTTTTTTTTTTCTTTCAGTGGAGCTCCGACTGGTAAATGGCACTGATTCATGTTCAGGTAGAGTGGAAATCTATCATGACAATGAATGGGGAACAGTGTGTAATAATGCTTGGGGAATGGAGGAAGCTGAAGTTGTCTGCAGATATCTAAGATGTGGTGATCCTGTTTCAACACCAGGAACATCTGTCTATGGACAAGGAACTGGACCAATAATGCTGGATGATGTGAAATGTGTGGGATCTGAATCTTCACTGAAACATTGCCTATTAAAGGACTGGAAAATCCATGACTGTGACCATAGTAAAGATGCTGGAGTGAAATGTGGAGGTACTTTTATTGACTGGTTGATTGTTTGATTGATTTTTATTTTATTTCATTTATGATTTGTTGATTGTTTTAGGCCCACTAAACCACTGGACTCTTTTGAAGGGATACCTGAGATGGAATTCAGCCTGATTAAGGGAAATTTGTTTATGTAATCAAAACATTGAAGAGATGATTGTGATGCAAAGTGGAAAAGGCAATATTGTTGAATGGTATGCATTTGTATATGAAAAAATAAGAACAACAGCATTAATGTAAATAGCAGAACCATAGCTAGGGTACCAATCACAATGAACAGTTCCAAAACAGTTGCCCTCCCTCAATTTCAAGTTTAGGAACAATAAATAAATGGATAGATAAGTAAGTAGGTAAATAAAGATATTCTCAAATTTCAAAAAATGCTCATCTGTACTCTGAAACTATGACAAGCTACTTGCTATAGATATATCAAGCAGGCTGACAGTCAAATCATGGGATGCAGTGTCACCCCTCATCTATGAAAATGTGAAGTCCTTGCTGCTTTATAAATAAATACCAGTACTGCACTCCAAGAGCACTGGTAACTGCCGATCACTCCCATTAGCAACTTGTACCTAGAGAAGCCACCCTCTTTATACCACTCAAGTTGTGCCTCAGGTAAAGAGAATGTAAATATGTGTGTAAGCTGTTTACATGTTAAAAAGTAAATAAACTGCCATGTAATCTCGTTAATATGTGACATTGGATGTTTTACATCCACCTCAGGTACCACCAACACAAGTAGATGGGACCTTAGCTGTAGTGTTTGTTTGACTTGCTGTTCCCTGCCTCACTATTGCTAATCTTTGTCTGCATTTGATTTTTAATTTAAGTTATTTATTTAAGGTTTGGTTACGTCTATTTTTATCTTTTTCTTATATTGCATTATTTTTTTGTTTTAACTTTTTTGTTTATCTAGAGTTTTAAGAGGTCTTGGCAAGGGGCAATTAGGAAAGTTAAAAAAGAATTCCTGTGCAGACAGTGAATAACATCCAGCTAATTAGTGGGGGATACTGAGAAACAGAGTTCCTCATTTAACTAGAAATATTTAGTGGCATCTTTATTTAGCTTTGGTGCTTGTTTGACTTGCTGTTCTCTGCCTCACTATTGTTAATCTTTGTCTGCATTTGATCTTTTTCAACCATCCACCCTACTGCTGTTGTAGTCTTAACCTTGGTGGCTTTTGAGTTACACAACCCTACTATAAATTTGATTTTGGACACTCCTCCCAGTCCCATCTCATTAGCTCAGTCTACTGGGTACTAAGACATCAGCTGGGAAGGCCCACCCCCTTAGTCTGTAAACTTAAATTAGCTTCTGTTTTCTCCCTTCTGATTTACTTAAAAAACTGCACTTTATTGAGCTGCTTTTACTGTATCTGTGCTTCTTCCTGCTTTATTACTTTATTTAGCATTTTGCTGCACATTCTTAAAGTGTTCAATTGCATTTAATCTGCTGCATTTATTACTGCTTGTTAGTGGCCAGATTAAAATGTAACTGTAATTCAAACTTCTTAGTTGTGATTTAAGCACTTGGGCTTCAAACTATTTTTATTATATAAGGAAGGTTTGTGGTCTACACTCTTGTGGCAGAATAGATAGCTTACACCCTTCTAAGTTGGGAATTGCTGGTTGAAGGTATATTGTGTCTGTTATTCTAAAAGTATCTTAGTTCTGGTTTAAGCACTTGGGCTTGAGGACAGTTATTTTACATTAAGATGGTATGTGGTCTACACTCTTGTGGGAGGACAGGGTAAACTCCATCCTTCTTAGCTGGGAATTGCTGGTGAAGGCTTATTGTGCCTGTTATTCTGTGTCTTTTTCTGATTTAAGCACTTGGTCTCCAAACCAGTTATTTTACATTAAGAAGGTTTCTGGTCTACACTGTTATGGGTAGCACAGTGGTGCAATGATTTGCATTGTCACCTCACAGCAAGAGATTCTCTTTTCAATTCTCGGCTGGGGTGCCTTGTATGTGGAGTCTGCATGTCCTGCCTGCATTCATGTGGGTTTCCACTGGACAATTTGGTTTCCTCCCACATTCTAAAGACATATAGTAGGAGAACTGGAGATTCTAAATCGGCCGTAGATGCATGTGTGTGCCTTCTGTGAAGTTTGGTTGTTGTGCTGGCAATTTGACACCATAAAACTCCACCGCCAATTGTTCTGTAGACTAATAATACACTGGTGACCATTAACAGGAGCAGCTGAAACAAGTGGTCTGCACTCTTGTTGTAGGAGAGAGTAGCCTCCACCCTTCTGATCCATGAATTGATGGTGAAGGCTTATTGTACCTGTCGTTCTAATTGCCTTTTTTCTGATTTAAGCACTTGGTCTCCAAACCAGTTATTTTACATTAAGAAGGTTTGTGGTTTACACTCTTGTGTGAGGACATGGTGGCCACAACACTTTTGAGCTGGGAAGTGCTGGTGAAAGCTTATGGCACATGTTACTCTAAGTGTCTTTGTTCTGGTCTGTGACCTGCACTCTTGTGGCATTACTGTCTATACAGATTTTTTTAAACTACTAGAGCATCTAGTTTGTTCATAGCTGTGCATTGCTCATCAAGTTGCTTTTCTTAACTTGTTCAATATTTAAGTTTTCATCACTCCTCCCCCATAGATCAGTGGCCATGGATATGCACTGTCTAACTCTTTCTGTGGCCAGTCTGGTTGAGATGGACATTCTAAGACATTGCAGCAATTGCCATATGTACAGTGATAACCCACTTATTGTTAATATAAACAGATAGTGTATGCAAGTGGTATAAATACACTTTAATGCTAGAGGCAAACCTCTCTCATACAACCAAAACTAATCCTATAGTTGCTGTCAGTAATACTTGCACCACACCTACTGCACAATGTAAGGACTGTACACATAAAACTATTTATGCTGAGGTACTTACAGGTAACCTTCCTAAAACACTAAGGCCTTCAGCAGAATACAATCAAAGAAATGTCCTCAGCCATCACATAAACACTCCATTAAAGCACCAACCCCAGCTACACATAGTAACACTGTATCTAATGCCTTCACTGCTAAGCCCTTAAGGCAAACCAGCATAAAGCCAAATTTCCTAGTCATTTGTGATTCTATGGTGAGGCACATTGATTTCTCCCTCACCAGACTGAGTAAGAAGTGAGTCACATTTAGCTGCCTTTCTGGGGTTAGAATCTATCAAGTCACATAGACACTCAGGTCATTGAACTACAGATACCAGTATGACTTTGTCATAGTCCATGTGGGTGTTAATGACCTGAGACATACCTCCCTTGACTGTATGAAGCAAGACATATCAAGCTCACTGATTATGTGTCTCAGGCAGGTATGAGCCTAGCAGTGAGCAGTATACTACCTTCCCCAAAGATGATGCCACATTACCAACAAAAAATTATTGATTTTAACAACTGGATTAGCTTCTGGTGTAAGCCTAGGAGGTACAACATTGGACAGCTTGGGAGGACATGGTTGACAGACCAAACTACTTTGCCAGGCATAGTTTGCACTTATCCCCTATAGGCTTTTGAATATTGGCAAAGACATTTGCCACCCCCATAGTGCCTTTTTGATAAATCTACTCACTTAACTGAACCTACCAAGGAATATCTGAAGGTGGTACTGCTCAGTGCTAGAAGTCTTAACAAGAAGCTCCACTGCCTGCAAGCCTTCCTCTCCCTGGAGAGTGTAGACATCTGTGTAGTAACAGAGACATGGTTTAAAGCCATTGAGAGTACCCTAGCAATGTGACGTTATAATGCCTTTCACACCTTAAGATCAGCTACTGCACAGGAGGGAACTAAAAGTGGAGAAGAGTCAGTCTATATTAAGATTATTCTTACATCTAGACTAAAGACTACCCACTGGAGCCCATACATGTGAAACTCTCCATAAACAGGGCCTTGTACCATATACTTGCAACATATAGGTCTCCCTCCATGTCTCAGGAAACCCATACTAGTTTCTCAATGTGCTAGAGTCTCTCAACGTTTAACACAACATGATATACATGGTGGATCTCAACTACCCCTCAACAGATTGGGAATCCTATACCACTTCTAATGCACAAACCCAGCAATTCCTAAACTTTGATACCAGCATCCTGGAATGGTTGGTCCATTCTCCTACTAGGGGTACAAACATCCTTCACCTTGTAGTCATCACTGGGGGGGGGCAATGTTCCTCACCCAATGTAATATCTTTGCTCGTCAGATCTGACCATAAGGCAGTATTACTTGAAATAAAAATTATATCTGGGGATGCAGCAAAACCAAAAACCTTTATGAACTATTAGCAGGCAAACTTCTCTCTACTAAGCAACACCTTGGCTAAATTCCAGGTACCATCAAACCAAGTAAACACCATAGAATACACTGACCTATTTTCAAAATCTCTGTACAGCCATACTGAAAGATCTACAGAGTGTGCTGTGCCTATTCGTATTAAGAATAAGGCAAAAAGACAAGGCACCCTGTTGGAATTACAATATCAATGAATTATACAACAAAAGAAAAAAAAATCTTGGCCAAGTGTAGCTAGAACCAAGTAATATATACTAAAAGCCCCCTGACCAATCTAAACAGGCAGCTAAGAGGGCTAATTAATACTTCAAAGGCTACATTTGAAGAAAAAAAGCTTCCCAGGCAAAGAACAACCAAAAAGCTTTTTACAGCTATGTCCATAACTGCAGAAAAAATACACAACAATGCACAGAACTTATTGTAAATGGCATCACCCACACTGAACTAGAAGCCATGCAAGCCTTTTGGTTCTCCCGATAGTTCAAAGGAAATACCACATAAAACAATCCCCCCGACCATTACTAGGGAATAGGTCATCAATGCACCAAGGCCAGAAATGCTGCATCAATGGGCCCAGATAACATCTCGCAATGTTTAATAAATAGCATGAAACATAACCTCTCTGATCTACTTGAATCACTTTTCAACTCGAGTCTTCAGTCAGGTTTTGTGATGAAGGAACGGAAGATGGATACAGTCATTCCCCTGTACAATGAGGTCCAACCACTGATCCGGGTAACTATAGGCCCATAAGTCTTATGCGACTCAGATGTAAGGCCATGGAAAGAATCATTATGGACATGGTAAATGAGGACATAAGTAACCTGCAAATGCTGGACCCATCACAGCTCAGCTTTGCTGAAGGAAGGTCATGCCTGTGAAGTTTGGTGAACTTTTTAAGAGAGTCATCAAAGCAATGGATGAAGGTAAGACTGTGCACACAGCTTACTTTGACCTGCCCAAGGCTTTTGATACAACACGCTAGAATCCGCCACATAACACAAGCACTCGGGTCACTCCACGGCAAGTACAAATATGACACAGTCATTGTCCATGCTGGTGTGAACGACCTGAGACGTACCTCCCTGGACTACATGAAAAGAGACATAGAGGAGCTCTCTGATTATGTAGCCCAGGCAGGTATGACCCTGACCCTGAGCAGTATCCTTCCTTCACCAAGAATGATGCCACAATATAGAGACAAGATGATCAGCTTTAAAAACTGGCTTAATGTCTGGTGTCATTCAAAGGGGATCCAGTGTCTGTCTGCCTGGGATGACATGCTTGACAAGCCACGCTGCTTTGCAAGGGAAGGCTTGCACCTGCCACCCCTGGGATTCCGGATATTGGCTAAGGCTCTTGCCAACCCCATAGTGCCTTTTTTAGGCAAGGCTCAAATTCTAAACCTACCACCCTAGAAAACAAAAATGGGAAGAAACTGAGGGTAATGCTGCTCAATGCCAGAAGTCTAAATCTCAAAATGCACGCACTCGAGGCCCTTCTCAGTATGGAGAACATCGATGTCTGTGCTGTAATTGAAACCTGGTTCAAGGCTCCTGAGAGCACCCCGGAACTATTAGGTTTTACCTCATATCATGCGTTCTGGCCCCAAAACCCGGACCACACCACAAAAGGAGGGGGTGTATCCATATTCATAAAGGATACCCACACCTCCAGGTTGGTGGCAACGCAAGCTCGGAAACCATCCAGGTGCAACTAACCATAGGCAAAACTGCTCTACAAATTGTAGCATGCTACAGGCCACCCTCTCAAACTCAGGAACCCCACACAGCCTTCCTGAAGACACTGGAGGGTATAAATGTATCTCCAAACACCATCATATTGGGTGACTTCAACAACCCGAATATAGACTGAGAACATTACTCAAGCCCTAACTTTCTAGCACAACGGTTCCTGGAGTTCATAAATTCAAATGCCATGGAACAGCTAGTCACTGTTCCCACGAGAGGAGAAAATATACTAGATCTCATTATCACAAACATGGGGACAAAATGCTCCACACCAGAAGTATATCCCTCATTGGTGAGATCTGATCATAAACTAATCTCACTGGAAATCCACATCCCGCCCCCACCCCAAACAAAAGACCACAGTGAAGAACTTCTCTAAAGCAAACTTCACACTACTCAAGACTGGTGTGGTATCCTTCAAGGCCCTTGAGCCAGTGGAAACCACAACCCAAGCTGTGGAAGCCCTTACAAATGCCTTCTATGAACACCTCCAGGACTGCATGGATCAGGCAATCCCAAATAAAACCAAGACTCTTTCCACAAAGGGCAAACATCCAGTCTGGTGGACCCCAGCCATTAACAAACTTTACAATAAGAAGAGAAAGCTATTACATGATAGAACAAAATCCATAAAAGGGAAGTCACCCTGATCATTATTAGTAAAAAATACGAGCACTCATAAAATCAACTAAGGCCAATTTTGAGAGAAAAATTGCCATGGATTCAAAGGACAATCATAAGGCCTTTTTCAGCTATGTTAGGAACCTGGGTGGAAACTCCCAGATATGCTCAGAATTAGTCCAAAATGATACAAAAATCACTGAACCCACAGACATTGCCAACATACTGGCAGACAGGTTCAGTGCCAATTTCACCCCCCTCTCCCCCCCTAAAGGAGAGATAACTATCCCAGCAGAGTGTAGCCTCCCAGACATCTCAAATGTGCAGGTGAAAGCTGCTCTCTCTAAAGCTAAAAACACAGCATCAATGGGATCGGATGGTGTCCCCGGCTGTGTGCTACATGAGCTAAATGAGGAATTAAACCCGCACATAAGGCAGCTGTTTAATCTCAGCCTTACCACAGGATACGTGCCCAAGGAGTGGTGTACGGCAACTGTGGTCCCACTCCACAAAGGCGGTGCCTCTACGGACCCTGGTAATTACCGCCTCATAAGCTTAACAAGTCTAGTCTGCAAAGCTATGGAGAGGATCATAATGGAGCTCATAAACAAAGATATAGGGGACTTGCAGACATTGGACCCGACCCAGTTTGGCTTCGTCAAGGGAAGATCATGCCTTTTGAACTTGGTCGACTTCTTCGAAACAGTCACCAAGGCCATTGATGAGGGAAAGGCAGTCCATACAGCCTACCTTGACCTTGCAAAGGCTTTCGACACAATACCCCACTCGAGTATTGTAGAAAAACTTACCAGCTTAAATGTAAACCCATATGTCACAAGATGGGTTGCAAACTGGCTTAAGGATAGAACCCACAGGGTTAGAGTTGTCCAAGACTGTCACAAGTGGTGTCCCACAGGGCTCGGTCCTTGGCCCCCTATTGCTCGGCATCTACTTCTCAGAAGTACAGGCCAACATGGGAGGACTTTGGCTGACAAAGTTTGCAGACGACTGCAAACTGGGCGCCATAGTGGAAAGTGCATCGGACACGGATATCCTTCAGAAGGGACTCATGGAAACAGATAGCTGGTGCCAGAGCCATGGCCTGAAGTTAAACGCCAAAAAATGTATAGTCATACCCTTCGGGATAAACAAGGTAACCCCAAGCTACCATATAGGTGGCAATCCACTAAGCACAGAAGAGGTTATCAGGGACCTGGGGACCCAGGTTGACAGTGGCCTTTCTTTTGACACTCACGTTGCTAAAGTGGTTAGAAAGACCTTCTCCATTGTCCACCTGATCATGAAGGGATTCACATCCAGATCTAGTGAGGTCATTGTTCCCCTGTACTCTTCACTTATCAGACCAATGATCGAGTACAATGCCCCATTCGGGATGTATCTCACCCGACATCTGCAGCAATTGGAGAGACCCCAAAAGTTCTTCACCAAAAGGATAAAGGGACTCCAAAATCTGTCATATGCTGCCATATTGAAGAAACTCCAGCTCTATTCAGTCGCATACCGTCTGCTCAGAGGTGACCTGTGCCTGACATACAAGGCCATGTCCAACCTGGAATTAATGGACATGCTCCACCTCAAAAAATCCAAATCCACCAAAACCACTAGAGCAAGCGACTTAAACCTTAGCACGGATATAAATAGGACATGCTGGAGGGATAGATTTATCACTCAGAGACTCCCTATGCTGTGGAATAAAATCCCGGTCCATGTGAGGCAGAGCACCTCACTGGCTCTGTTCAAGAGAAATCTTGACCTGTGGATGGGAGATCGTAGGTTTTCCCCGGGAATCATCTCTGTGTCACTGCTGGACAGAGGCACAACAAACTAATGGGCACAGTATTTTTTCATATAAGGGGTGGCGTAAGCCACAAAAATTTGGGCTAGGCTTATAAATGCCTTAGGGCAGATAGCCTAGTATAAACCTATGAACCTATGAACCTATGAACACCCCTCTCAGGCATTATAGACAAGCTCACTAATTTAGATATAAACCCTTTTATCACCTGCTGGATAGTCAGCTGGTTCATTGATAGAACGCAGGAGATGCTGGTCACTAGCAGAGTTCCCCAGGGCTCAGTACCGGGCCCTCTCCTTTTTGACATATATTTCTCTGAAATGGAAGCAAATGCTGAAGGTTTATGGCTGACTAAGTTTGCAGATGTTTGCAAGGTGGGGTTATCATCAACTCCCCTGCAGACACTAGTGTTCAAGAAGTTCTATCTCTGACTAACAAATGGTGCCAAAGCCATGGTCTTAAACTCAATGCTAGGAAATGCATAATTGTACCCATTGGAAATCAACCATCCTGGCTAATTACCATGTTGATAATGCACTCATAAGAGTCAACCCAGTGGTTAGAGATCTGGATATGGACATATACATTAGCCTTACTTTCAACCACTACATGGCCATGATAGGGTGGAAATCCTTTTAAGTTGTGTAGCTTATAAGTAAGGGCCTGGCATCTAGGTCAAAAGAGGTCATTATCCCACTGTACTCTACCCTTATCAGAATAATTATAGAGTACAATGCTCTCTTTGGTATGTACCTCACCAGGCATTTGCAGCAACTAGAGCAACCTCAAAGGTTTCTTATAAAAAGAATACAGGGTGTAACAAACCTGCCTTATGCAGAACACCTTAAAGCCCTTTCCCTCTACTCAGTTTCCTATAGATTGCTGAGGGGTGATCTATGCCTGGCTTACAAGGCATCAGCAAACCCCACACTTACGAATCTCCTACATATTTTTAAGTCAAAGAGAAACAGAAATACAAGGTTTAGGGACCTGAATTTTGTCTTTGACTTCAACAAAGCATGCTGGAGAGACAGATATGTATCACAGGTTCATAGGTTCATAGATTAGTACTAAGCTAACTGCCCTTGTGAGCCATTTTAAGCCTAGACAATTATCCCTTGTGAGATTCAAACCCTGCACCTTGTGTTTGTAAGGCAAACACCTTACCATTAGGCCACCCTCCCAGAGACTGCCCCTCCTATAGAACAACCTTCCCATTCATGTGAAGCTGAGTTTGTCTCTTATCCAATTTAAGAACAACCTAGACAAGTGGATGGGGAAAATTTACACTGGGCCTTGCACCCATGCCCCTTATGGACAGAGGTAGCTTTTAAACTTCTTGCCTCAATGTCCTATTTGGATGCAGGACATCATTATTTTTTGGGAAAACTTGGCTAGGCTTAGAAAGACCCCTACTCGGTCATTAACCAAGTAACAATCTATGAAGAATCCACAAATCTAAACTTTTCATCAAAAATGGCAGACTGCAGCACCTACTCCCTTATGCTGTACTGTAGTGTCATGCATTGGAAAATGAAGACAAGCACCTGGTATGGGAACAGAACCCCCAGTCTGTTGATTTTTTAGTTTGAATGACAAATGAGCTATCTGTTGAGTCCCTTGCATGGCATTTCTAGTAAACTGATCCATTGGCATTCATATAACTAACATTTATTTTATAATTGTTATCAAACTGCACCTGCAATGAAGTGTATAGTACATTTATTTCATTGACAGACATCAGACAGCACCAAAGAAATCTTCACTCAAGAGTCTTAAACACAAAAGTGTTATTTTAATTTGATGTTTCCCTCACTAATTTCGAACAGTTATTTGTGTATGAAAATTTAGCCTTCATGCTTCAAGTTTTAGTGAGTTGGTATATGAAATCAGGTAGCACACCGTCTTTGCTTTTATACAAATAAAAATCTGATCAGGCCTTCAGCTGATGTCCCAAAGTAGATTTAAATGGAGAAGGGAATACAATAAAGCCTACATGAACTTTTCTTCCATCTAGATGTGGTGGCACAGTGCTTACATGGCAGTGAGCAGATGTGCGATCCAGTAAACAGTGATGAGGGGCATGCATGAGTGTGCAAACACAGAAGTGTCTGTGGCATGCATATCACCTCATAAGCAGGTGTATTGCATGCAAATTAGGGTGGTAGAGTGATCCAGCAGGCAGAAAGGCAGTTCTGCAGACCCCATGTTGGTGTCCGTAATGTACATGGAAAAATTCCATGTGCAGGATGTAAAACCAACACCAGGGGCTGTAAAAGTGCACTTAGAGTGGCAGAAATAGTATAGTAGACAGAGATATGTGCAAAGCTATCCACCATGTGTCCAAAGCTCTATGGAAAATCATTTAAATTAATGTAATTTTTTTTATACTTGGGGTATGTTTGCACAGTGCTCCGCAGTGCGCAAACATGCTTTTATAAAAAAAAAAAAAAAAAAGAGTGGAATATGTACAATGGTAGACTGCTGTAGTTGTTATCGAGGGAGGCCCTGAAACCATGTAGTTTCCAGGTTATGTGCACGGATCTCTATGCAAATAAGCTGGGTTTACTGAATAGCACAAATGTGTATCTGTGTCCTCAGATCCCATCCATGTAGACACAGAACTGTGTTGGTGTCCAGAGAAGAGGTAGCTGACATCAAAAGGGGGTGTGTCCACAGTTCTTTAAGCTCACTGGAGCTCAACAACACCTGTTTGCGTGGGGTGGCACTCTGCTGAGCAGGGGGGAGTGTCCAGTGACTGCTAAGTTTTGTTTGCCTCTGAGGCTCATGTTTTAGCATGTTTGCACATGTTTGCACAGCACGCTGCTGTGCTGAGCATGCCCAGCCATGCGGGTCTGTCTACTGACTGCTGAGCATTGTTCATCTTTGCAACTCGGGTTTGCGTGGCACACAGCAGTGCTAAACAGTGAAGGCTGTCAAAAAAAAGCTGGGAAAGCCAATGATATCTTAATTACGTATGATCACTGTTGCACTTAAACTAGGCCATTAAAACCACTTAAAGATGTACTTGGCAGGTGGAATGCATCACAGGTAGCCAATCACACAGGCTGTACCTATGGCAAAGCACTATAAAGAATGCATACACCCTACAATCTGATTTTTTTTCTCTCTTACTCTGCACCAGTGGAATACAGACTTGAGAATTTTAACTGACATAATGTTAGGGGCTGCTGCAGGTTTGCTACATGTGTATGTACTGGATGATGAGGTTAGTGCTGACTCTTCTACCATGTAGCACACTACCCTAAGATACTGGGTAACATAGATTGCACTCATGAACACATCAAGACACCACCCAGTAAAAAGGGTAGGGTCTACATCAACCACAAGGGGGTATCACTCCATCAACTGCCAGGTCATGTGCAATGCCCAGGGCATTATCATCAGTGTGTCTACCAGCAGCCCTGGCAGTTATGGCTCCCATATCTGGCATGCATCACAACTGTGCCAGATGTTTGCTAGGGGGGACATCCCATACGGCCATTTAATGGGGGATGCTGGCTACGCAGTTGAACTGTGAATGATGCCACCCATCAGAAATGCACACACACACCTAGTGAAGCATGCCATAATAAGGCACATGCACAAACTAGGAACATCATAGAGCATGTGCTTGGGCTGCTGAAGTCATGGGTCTGCTGCCTCAATATATGTGGTAGAGCCCTGCAGTACTCTCCAGCCACATGTGCACAAATATTCACAGTATGTGCCATGCTACACAATAAGGGCATATCATTGATAGAATCTCCTTATGTTCTGACTGAGAGTGCTTCTCACACAATCTGGAAATATAAAGCTGATAAGTATATTTTTGGCTCTTTTTTCAGAGTTCTGCACTGTCTTTGTTTTTGCTTGACTGAATTATTTATATATTTTCTGGCATTGTTTTCTGATCTGTGCTGAAACTTTTTTTTCCTCCCACTATATTACTGTTGTGTTCTTAAAGTTGGTAAAACTGGTCTAACAGCTTTTGTGTTATATGATTGTCTCAAGGCTTGCTGGTATAAAATAATCCCTTTTTGTAATTTTGTCATATCATTACTAGAATATCCTTCTATTCTGACTGAGAGTGTTTCTCAAACAATCTGGAAATATAGAGCTGATAAGTATACTTTTGGCACTTTGTTCAGAGTTCTGCACTGTCTTTATGTTTGCTTGACTGAATTATTTATATATTTGCTGGCATTGTTTTCTGATCTGTGCTGAACATTTTTTTCCTCCCACCCTATTACTGTTGTGTTCTTAAAGTTGGTAAAACTGGTCTAACAGCTTTTGTGTTATATGATTGTCTGAAGGCTTGTTGGTATAAAATAATCCCATTTTGTAAATTCTTGCATATCATTGCTAGAATCTCCTTCTGTTCTGAGACTGCTTCTCAAACAATCTGGAAATATAGAGCTGACAAGTATATTCTTGGCACTTTGTTCAGAGTTCTTCACTGTCTTTATGTTTGCTTGACTGAATTATTTATATATTTGCTGGCATTGTTTTCTGATCTATGCTGACCATTTTTTTCCTCCCACCCTATTACTGGTGTGTTCTTAAAGTTGGCAAAACTGGTCTAACAGCTTTTGTGTTATATGATTGTCTCAAGGCTTGCCGATATAAAATAATCCTTTTTTGTAAATTCTTGCATATCATTGCTAGAATCTCCTTCTGTTCTGGCTGAAAGCACTTCTCACACAATCTGGAAATATAGAGTTGCTAAGTATATTTTTGGCACTTTGTTCAGACGTCTGCACTGTCTATATTTATGCTTGACTGAATTATTTATATATTTGCTGGCATTGTTTTCTGATCTGTGCTGAAACTTTTTATCTCCCACCCTATTGCTGTTGTGTTCTTAAAGTTTGTAAAACTGGTCTAACAGCTTTTGTGTTATCTGATTGTTTCAAGACTTGCTGGTATAAAAAATATTCCCTTTTTGAAAATTCTTGCAAATCATTGCTAGGATCTCCTTGTGTTTTGACTAAGAGTGCTTCTCAAAATATCTGGAAATATAGAGCTGATAAGTATATTTTTGGCACTTTATTCAGAGTTTTGCACTGTCTTTATTTTTAATGTTCCGACTGCTTAAAAAAGCCAACAAAAGTGATTTTAAAGTTCTAAACGCAAGTTTAATTAGAAGCGTTTTCGCCGTGCTCACTGGCGTGGCTTCCTCAGAGAAAAGTTTAAATGAAAAATATGCTAAATGCTAAATACTGATGCATTTGTGTTTTCGAATCAAAACTCTGGCAATATTGGGCTTATAAACACTAAGGAAAACACTGTTTCCCTTTCGGATAAGCTTAAGCTTTTTGATAGTAAAGTGCTGAAACTAAAAAAGTTACAACTAGAATCTGCTTACTTTAAACAATGCATACATGAAGGCTTAATTCCAAAAGGCTTACGGAACTCTTTTTCACCATCTGGCTTACTTAATAATGGAGTCTTTTTTACTGAACTAAAGGAGCTCTTTCAAATGCAAGGAATTCAACTGTTACAGCTTATCATTAAACATTATGAGTTTCAGGTTGTGCAATTGCTAACTGAAATTGATTTGTTGGACAAGCAATTAAAAGACGATCTAAATTTTCCCATGTTCAAATATGATTACGACCGTACACTGACTAGCATAGAAGCAATGCTGGTTAAGTTGAAGTTGAACAAGGGTAAAAAGCTTGTGAGAGATAGGCAAGCATACCAAAATGGTAACGCTTATCCCAAGCTCCAGGTCTTGGATAAAAGTAAAACTCC